>NW_017096515.1:0-96002 GCF_001412225.1 Nicrophorus vespilloides
ATAGATTGAATGGATCCAAAAGATGCATATGAAAATTGATAAAAAAATAAATTATTTATATTATGTCAAAAATGAAGTATTATGACCTTATTTGTGACAATGCATATTTTTTTGTATAATATAAATATATAATTGTGACGTTGACATACATCACACATATTATGAATTTAACTGTGATTAATTAATTATAGCAAATACATCATGCTGATAATTCATGTTGCTGCTAATAAATCAGTTGTAATAAACAAAACGCTGTGCTTGTTGCATGCATGATACAATGTAAGTAGGCTTTAAAAACTAATTAATTATCTTGTTCATTTGTTGTTCTCAATTCATTACAAGCACCGATCTTGCATCGCAGTGACATTATAATTGTATAGAAAAAGTTATTCGAATTAAAAATTGTAATGTCCATTCTATTTAAATTAATTAGTTAAAATCTGTAATAGTGATATTATACAATTTTTCTGATAATTTATATAAAAAAAATAGTAAAAATATCAATTATATATTGATTTATATAAATTATTAAAATCAACAATTAATGCTAATAATTAAATGAATTTGTTTCTAATTATTTCATCTAATAGTTGTTTCCATTTCTTTTTTCTTAATTATATGAATTGTTTAAAAGATGACTAAAGTCCTTGAAGTAAATGGAAAATTATTTATTTTATTTTTTTTAATATCAACTAAATATGATGCATGTTATTAGATTGTTATAATTAAATGCAGTAACAATTATTTCATTATTTTAAACATTAATAACAAATTTTTTAATAAGTAATGAAATTTTTTATATCTTCATATTAATTCCATTAAGATTTTGTTTGTCTTTACTATAAATAAATTTTATATAGTCTAATAAGATTCAGATTACGAGTGTTGTAAGCTACACATTCTATATGTACGACAACGACAATATTATCATCAAGAGTTATCTAGAATAAGTTATGTAAATCCCAATTGGATGACTCAATTAAATTTGATTAATTGTTTTTGTGACTAGATGTGCGTGTGTATCTCACCTACGTTGAGATTATACAGAAGGTTAAGCAACAACGAAAATACATAATTTAAATATAGTTAAAGTTTATATTTTAAACAATATTAAGAAATATTCGTAAATTTAAGTCATTGCACATTAAGCAATATTTAAAAAACATAAATTAAAGTCATTTTTTATAAATAATAAATTTAATTGTTTTTGCAACATTTAAGAAGTTAATAAAAGCAATTATTCGTGAATTGGATATTTCTCATAAACTTTGATGAAATATTTTGCAACATAATTTTCAAGTTGAATAATTTCGTTTTGAAATTCAATTATATTTGAATTAGATACATTTCAAAGTCTTGATGAAATATATACATAAATTGCAGCTATTATATCAAAAAAAAAAAAAGTTTTGAACCAATTATTTTTCTTAAATTTACGAAATTGAACAGGTTTTGATGAATTTATAACAATTTGCACTGTGTGTATTGGAATTTAGAAAATGTACTGAAGCTAATGATGTATTGTGTTGGAATATTATTACTATTGCATATGTTTGAAAGAAGTTGATGAAATATTGAAGCATAGATTGTGGAGAATGCCCGAGTCGGATTTTGATTAATTTCAATACGCGAGCTTGATAATTATGCATTGATAATAATGCAGAACACCCTGTATATCACAGACCATATATCAAAGAAAAAGAAAATATATGATATTCAAGTCGATAGCAGATCGAAAGAAGAAGGTCCATTCTTTCGTTTCTTCTCTTTTTAATCGGCGAATAATTTGGATCCAATAATTACAGCGTGCGCGACGGACGGCTTCTGCATCTACCAGAAAGAGCTGTAGCTGCTGCTGCTTTTGCTTCTACCGTTGGTGAGGAGCGAGGTGTATGTGTGTATAGTTGATCTGATAATGCCGGTTATAAATATACGGTTCGCGTGATCCTCGGACTGTAATCTCGGACTTCATTCAGGAATCCTTTTTCCAAAACCACCGGCAGTCTTCTTCAGCTACCGAACGGCTCCTGCGGCCCACACGTAATTAAATTCATTATTTTTTTTCTTCTCCTCCTCCTCCTCCTCATCCAAAGACGGGACCCGTCCGTCTTCCTCTCTCTGGCTCTCTTCCACCACCGCATGCAACTATGAATAATATGCACAGATCTCGGAAAACGATTGTGCATTAATCCTGAATCCTTCTTTACTTATATAGTTTCTTTTCCGACTAGGATTATTAATTACTCTCTTCCCAAGCCACCTTTTATTTCATTCGAAAGGGACCGCATTCCCTCCATTCGCTTAGGTCCTTTTTATCTTAATTTTTTTTTCTTATTTCAAGTAAAACCAATTGTTTCTGTTTCAGAACTTAATTGGAAGCCGTTTTAATTAATTTTCCTAATCAGCCGCTCTCGTTTCTACCAAGGAAATGACTTTGCCTTTTGCCATCTCCAGTTTTGTTGAAAAAAAAACGTATATTTAATTAATAATTACATTCCTTTTACAACAAACTTTGAGCTTTTCACACAATAACAATGAATTATTTTCCATGACAACTTCTTCATTATTTACTCAAAATAAGCTTGCACCTGCAATTTAAAATCAAATTCTGTTATAATTCGTTACCTTATATTAATTGGAAAATGATTTTTTTTATTGTATAATTATCAATTCATATTTGAACAAAACAAAATCCAAATTGATTCCAAATAAAGTGAAATTGTGCTAAATGTTTTGAAATTTGGATAAATTAAGTCAATTTTGTAAATAAACTAGATTTTAGTTCATATTGTTCAAATTAGGAAATTATCCCCTAAAACTTGTACTTATTATTTTGTATCTGAAAGAGAAAAAAAATAGGGGAAAAAACTGCAGAAAATCTACAAAATTTTGAAAAAGAGAGCGTGTGATTAAATAAAATAATCCGTTTTATGTAATTTCGCCAAATTTATTTACAAAAAAAAATAAAAAAATAATATATATATTTATAGATTTATATAAAAAATAGAGCAAATAATATAATATTTATATACAATAAATTTCTATACATATAAATATAATTATATAATATTTAATAAATACATTATTCATCGGAGGCCGTGGTTAATTCTAATTAACAATTATCATGACAATGTTTGTATGTGCTTCATCATTTTTTTTTTTGCAACGAATACATGATTTTTATTAAGCAGAGAATAAAAAAAAATTGTAATTCAATTTATGTAATTTAAATCGTGAAATAATTTGTTTTCGATATTGAAAAATGAATAAATCAATCTTATTATTAGCATTAAAGTGTAGATTTTAGTACATTTTAATATTAATAAGAAGTTGATAAAAAAATATGTTTAAATGAAGAATTTCTTACATATTCTTCGATGTGAATTATATAGAATGTTTTATAGACTTTAGTAAGTAAAATCTGCTTCAGAAACTAGGATTTCCTATGATTCATGCATACATATTCATTACATAAAATGGTCAAGGTGTAATGTTAGTTGTTGTTTTTTTTTTTTCGTTGTATTTCTAATTTCACATTGAAGAATCAGCGTATTTAAATCGCATGCAGCAGCGTTCGCAAACGTTTCCATAGATTACGAAACAACGCTCAGCCGGAAGTCGATTAATTGCATCGAACCATTGACATTCCGTCCGCGTCTGATCGATTGAAGACAATGAATATTAGTCTTTTGTTACTTGCAGTCATTTCACGATAAAAATTGATTCGATGAATTCGTAAAAACAGACCATAATGTTCTTAAGATTTCTTTCTTTTTTATTCTCTGCTTATAATAATAATAATTCTGGAAAATCCAGGTCGGTTTCGAACAAACGGAAAACAACAACATCAACAAAAAAATATATGTACTAAGTATAATAATAAGGTGAGATACAAATGAAGGCGGGAACGGGGGGGTTATAGGATTAACATATTTATTGTAAATCACAGAAAAATAAATAGTGAAGGATTATAAGGATAAATTAAAATAAAAGTAGCAAATGGTATTTACATATTATTTTGCGCGTTAATTGATTGGTTTTTTGTTCGTGGAGTGTGGATAGAGAAAGAGATTGTTTTCATGTGCGTGTGGGAGGCAACAACAGCAGCGGCGGCGGTGGCAGCAGCAGCAGCAACAACAGGTATTCATCATAATAAAGTTATTTTAATTAATTTATGCCAATTAAGAGGAACAACAATCAAACACGCATTTGCAAATGTCGGACGGATTTGCATAATGGACGGAAGTCTCGGATATTTTGCGCAGAAATTGTGGATGATAGTGGCAATAGAAAAAAACAAATAAACAACAACAACAACAACAAAATGGCCGGTAGCGTCGGCGCGTCTCTGGACCATTCCTCAACCCTGTTTCCTGTTTTTGGGCTTACCTGTGTGCAGGAAGAGGTGGTTCTTGAGGTTGGTGTGCTTGGAGAACCCTCGGGAACATATGTGACACTTGAAGGGCCACGATCCTGAATGGACGTACATGTGAGACCTCAGATCCCCGGGAGTCGGGAAGGATTTGCTGCACAGGTTACACTTATGCGGCTTATCCTGAAAATAACAACAACAAAAAAAAAATTAGCTACAGCATTAGCTAAAACGTAGACGCATTTTTCCCAACGATTCAATTCAGTGGGCGAGAGAGAGGAGTGACGGATTTATGAACCCTTTTCTAAGTAAGCGCGAACGGAGAAGAAGGGACCCGCTGAACCTTGAAGCGCCTTCGAAGCCAACTTTCTCACGACCCTTGCAGCCACCGAACCGTTTCCCCCCCTAGTGCCCCACATAATCAAGATACAAACTGATACACCGCGTATGGGGAGAGAGAGAGACCAATTACCAAGACAATGAGCATTAATTATATCCACAAGAGACCAAGAAAACGGTATTATGCCATCTTCTGTCCCGTACAAAAACCAAACCGAAATCGCTGTTATTTCATCTTTTCTTTTCCGAAATGGGCGTGACGGAGAGTCAAAATATTTTCAGATCGTTACGTAACGACCATCTGGACGGATGTGCGATATTAAAACGCAATTTTGCGCAGAGCTCTCTGCTCGTCCATGTGTCCGTGTCTTACATTGGTATTGGCACGTCTGCGGTGACACGTGATGGACAAGCTACAAGAAACTGGATGGAAAACGCGATTGATCTCCGCTGATATTATACAACCATCAGGAGAAATAACTAATAATTCACTTCGAACATTATCTAAAATCACCTCTTTTTTTTGTTTGTTTGTTTGTTCGTATTCTACGGCTCTCCGGCTTCTGCTGCGAGCGATCGATATAGATGGGAAAGCGAAAGAGAAGGACGGAAGACTGTAAATGGTTGCAACAATAATAAATACATTAGGCATACGACTGCGGCCGCAGGAAACGAGAATATAAGCGCAGGATGTTTGACGTGAAAGCTTTTTGAAATTCACCCTGGAAGATCTTCAGTTTCTATACGTTTTTTTTTTTTTTTGGTTTACTACTAACTCTACCATTTATATCTACTGATTTTCAAACAAAGTTTAAGACATTCATTCAAACAAAAATTGAAAAAACCATTTAAAATACTCAATTAATTCTCTAAATTAATTTAATAAATATATAAATATTAATTATATAACTTTTGTAATTTATTTGTAATAATTCGTCGCTTGATCTATCGTTGATGTCTCTTGGCAAATAACCAAATTATAAGTTTATCTTCTAATTAGTTCAATTGTAATTCTTTCTTAATTCTTGAGTTAATTAAGACAAGTATATTTGGTTTTTCTAAATTAATAGCATAAGGGCGTTATTTTCATATGAGTGGGCGGATTAGGGTGAAGTGAAAAAAAAAAAGAATACAAACACTACTTTTTTCTTGTACTTTCGTGAACACGCCCATTGTTCGGTTATGTTTTTTTTTTCCTTGTTCTTGTATTCTTTCGTCCTTTTTTTTTCATGTGTGTAATTGATAAGTTATAATGTATGTGTGATCGATATCAAAAGAAGAACGGGCGTCTTGGAAGGACCGGAAGTCGTGGCACCTGTTGCAGGGAGAAACGACTTTCTGCCTTTCCCACACACTCGCACACAGCCAGACAACACATACACAATAAACGGACTGAAGAATATGGCGCGTTTCTTACTTTGCCCCAACGACAAACCGAAGGAACGAGACAATTACAATTATCCTACATGCTGTAACGAACAAACAAAATTCATCGTAATTGCTGCCCGACGACGAAATAAAAATAAAAAAGAGAGAAGAAGAAAATAAACGCAGCGAGCAAAATGAGAAGCGAAGGAAAAATATATAGGAGGAACACATATTAATTACATTAATTGCGTATAATTTTGCACACGCGTTCCATTGACTCAATAACAGAATCGTAAAAACGAGATGCATATTGATTTTCGCTTCGTGTATGCGTTTCAATCGAGGATGAAAATTTGATGCTTAAAATGAAACGGTAAGGATTATAATAATAATAAAAAGGATGATGCGAGGAGGAACAAACAAAAATTAGTTCCATCCTCATCGCTCGCTTGTGAATGAACGTGGGGACGTTAATTTGACCTGCAGATAGATCGTTGTAGCCCCACAATGCGGAGATCGGATCAGGTGGCTGAGACCATTAATGGCCCTTACGAGGTGAAAATTAGGGTGGAAGTACAGACCGAACAATGCGAATGGGCTTTTCGGAATCTTTACGGCGGTTTCCACACACAACAAAATCGGAAATTACACTTAATTCAGCATAGTTCACAAATCATCATCAATTATAGATCGACACAACAAAAAAAATATCTTTAATAATACCGAAAATTTCTTATTTTTTTTAATACTTTTTACAATTACTTTACACCTTGAAATCATATAATCATAAACCATGAATTATATATTCATTAATTGTTAACTCAGTCAATCAAATATATTCTAATAGCATCTAAGTACTAATTATTAGCAATTAACATAATTAATAATTATTCAGTGTTCAAAATTAATAATAATAATTTAATGATTACGCATATTTTTAAATTTATATTATTATATATTTTTTTGCAATTTTGGGTTCGTCGTCTGTCCAATCATTAAATCAAACAAAGTTTAAGACATTCATTCAACAAAAATTGAAAAATACTATTTAAAATACTCAATTAATTCTCTAAATTAATTTAATAAAGAATATATATATATTAATTCTATATCTTTTGTAATGTATTTCTTTAAAACATACATTTATAATTCGTCGGGTTCGTCGCTTGATCTATCGTTGATATCTCTAGGCAAATAAACCCGTTGTAACCAAATTATAAGTTTATCTTCTAATTAGTTCAATTGTTTCTCATAAATCTTGCATTTATATAGGTAAATCAACAACAACATATGTTGTACGTGTGTTCGCAATTTTTTTCTCTCTCTAAGGTAACGAGTTTTTACGGCAATTAATTAAGATCAAATTGTTGTTTTAATTGAGAGCCAAGAGTCCGCCACAAACAAAAAAATAATAATGTATTGAAACACACGGCGCATTTGTCCGAAGCACAACAGAAAATATTCAAATTAATTGAGCAATATAAATAAGTTGACGCGTTAATTGCAGCATATAAGTAATCATAACGTGCGATAAATAGCAACAAGAAAAGGAATAAAGTGGGGAAAAACACACACACAAAACGGTGTTTATTTTTTTGTTTGTTAATTTTTATTGAATTAGCCTTTAGAAATTATTCGACTTTAAATCGAATTTATTCTATAATAACTCGCATTCGTTTTACCTTTATCGACTGTAGTAGTGTTCAATGCCTACTGAATTTAATTGGGCGCATAAAGTCAGCTTCTTACGTCTTCTAGCGTTAAAGTCTCCATATATACACCGATTCAATTATAATTTTGTGATAATTCTTATTTTATTTACTTAAATTATATAATTATAAAAAAGCTCACGTTGTTTTTACTATAGTATTTTACAGTATAATGGACATAAATTATTTCAAATAAAGTTTTCAGTTCTTGCCATATTTCTTGTTTATTTCCATGAGGATGTAAGGAAACGCCCTTATTCTATTCGAAGCGGCTGATAAAAACCCTTGACGTTTTAATAGCTTGAATAAATAAATAAAAAAATGGGGTGGAAAATCAAGGAAGCCAACTGTTTCTTCCCCTCTCCTTATAAATTTTGTTGTTTTTTTTTTAACATGCACATATTTTACGGCGCTGATCCTTCCACTTGATTCCGGACCCTAATCAAAACAACAAAAAAAAAACGTGCTTTCTTAAGATTACAAAGTGGCATAAAGCACCTTGCAGTCTGTAGGTAGCAGGTGCTCCTCTCTCACGAGGAAGGAGGGTAGTTCTCTATACACCATGTGTTACGTCTCTATATCTCATACGACTCCCCCCTTTCCTTTATTATGTATACTGTCGTTCTTCCTCTTGTATACGCATTCACATCATTTCTTCTACGACTTCGTCGTATTAGTAGTGATTAGTGTAAACACAATACTTAATGCCCTTTTTCCGCCCTCCACTCGACATCGACCACAACATGTGCGAGATTTATGTCCCGGATGACAGCGGAATCAAAGATAAATATTAATACCGAGACGGATACAACGAGGACCCAGAGATTTACTTGTCAAAATTTTAATTCCTACCTGGACACATGGATCAACCAACAAAAAAAAAATTGATTGAAATTTCTTTGAATTAAGACTCCTACCATATTTAATAACGATTTTTTCCGATTATAATAGATTAAAGTTTTTTTTTTATAATTGAAATAAAATTTAATATTTCATCATCATAAAACAATACTAATATAATCGAAAAATCATTAATATTAAAATTGTTCATTTTACAGAGAATTTCAAGTTTTTCTCTACATATTTTAAAGAAAATGATTCGGGTTCGTTGTCTATTCTCGTTGAAATCTCACACAAATCTGTTGTCTTTTACATCGCTCTTAACTGATTATATAATAACAATAATTAATTTAATACAATTAAATATATATAAAATTGCGATTTTCTATAATTAATTAGAATTTTTGAATTTTTATTATTAATTTAATTTTCCATTATACATCTTTTATTATAAGAAAATTAAAAACGGACTGAAATATTGCGATTATTCGATTTTTTATGTGATTGATTCCATATAGGAAAATTAATCAAATTAAAAAAATGTGTTATGATGTTTTATATCTTGATCATTAGTATAGCCTTTCACGGTAATTCCTCTTAAAGAAGATAATACTATAAGTAAGTGAGTTTTACGGTGGGGTTTCCGGTGATGCATGGCCGAAGGACAACGTTTCGAAGGAAACAATTATCGTCGAGCGATGGAGATGTCAAAAAATTAATTTCTCGGTTTCCCAGGCGAGTGAGTGATAATAACGCAACGAACAAACAGAAAACAAAACAAAAACACAATGAATGAGTCGAGGGATGCGTTCAACTACCTGAAGAAGTAATAAGTCAGTCTTACCTTGATATGGGTCATGCGGTGGTAATAGAGATTGGAGGAGGCTGTGAACCGCTTCAAGCAGACCGGACACTGATGGGGCTTTTCGCCGCTGTGGATGCGCCTGTGGGTGTTCAATGATGACGAGGTGCTGAAGCCCTTTCCGCAAACCATGCAGACGTGGGGTTTTTCACCTGAAGCAAATGCGAGTTGTTTGTTTATGTTCTGTCTCTTTGGTTGTTTCTCGATCATGATGATGTTGATGATGATAATATTCGTTACCTGTATGCGTTCTCATGTGTCTTTTGAGGAGAGACGGCCGATCGAAGGCTTTCGTGCAGACGGAGCACGGGAGCAGAGTTCGTTCCCTCGGCCGCGCTCTCGGTGTCGGATTTGGAGTGTGGTTGTCGGGGAGGTCGCCTTGCGAGCTCGCGGCTGAGCTATCACCGGAAACGGATTTCCCTTCATCTTCGGCGCTCGGAGGAGAACCGGACAAGGCACGCGACAACAAGGACATCGATAGATCGAGCGGAGAATCTGTCGTGCAAATAAATTAAACCAATTAAACGTGTTTTCATTACATGAATATAGATATATTCTACCTTCTAGGATGGAGTCCATGGTTTGGCGGTAGAGAGAGGCGCGCATCCTGACGAAGAACAACTCCTCGGGCCGCTCCGGAAGGTAGTAGACTATGAGCTCGGTGTCCGGAGGTATAGGTTTGACGGCCTCGTAGACGGGCTCTCCTCTGACTTTGGTTGCAACCAGGTTCACCGCTGGGCTGAACGTGGGCGACACGCGCACGAATCGCACCCAATTGCAGTGACGGACCTTACGCAATCCGCTCGTTGAGATCTCATCGTAACATCCAAAGCGGTGTCGTATCTGAAGCAACAAACAACCCAAAACGACATTTCAATTAGAGAGATTAAACTTTTCACAAATTAAATTACTGTTATTACATCATATTATTATAATAAGCACTAATAGGTGTGTTAGATTATGATCATAGTCATTTACATTTAATCCCTGATTATAATATTTGCAAAGCAATCTTCAAAACGAATTAACACTATTAATTTAAAATTAAATTTGTAACGTTATATAAATAAAATATTTAGAAAAAATTATCCAATACATAATTTATGTAAAGTATAGAAAAGTAATAGAAATAAAACGGTTTCGAACAATTCGGGTTCGTCATCTGATCTATCGTTGAAGTCTCTCGGAAATATCTCCTGTTTCTCTATTTTAATAACACAAAACTATTTTTTTTTGGTCCAATCTATAAGCTAAATTGTCCAATTAGTTTTTATTAATAATTAGAATTATTAATAATTATTAATAATTTATACAAAATATAAGTTAGCGTAAACTCTTGCAAGTTGATACCGAATTGATTCCATTTGAATGTGGTCAATTTTTAGGCTGTGGGAAAGAGAATCGATCGAGGCTTGTGTAAGAAGGCCTAGAACATGTAGGTGTGGCAGGCGTACGACGGAGGCGTAATAAATTCGCGCCCGCTTAATGTAGTTATTAATTTATCGTTCCGTTCCTCATCTTGTTCTTCTCCTCCTCGTCCTTCTCCTCCTCGACTACCTCATCCACCTCATACTCTTCTTCGTGCCTTCGATGCGAGGTCGGTCGTGTTGTACGTGTGATGGCTTCGATGATAAATCGCACGAGGTGTTCCCGTGTAATTCGGGACCGCTCGCGGTGCTATTAGAGCGCGCCAAACAATCGGCCCCAACGAATAGTGCCCATCCTGGGGACGCCTCGAGGCCCTGGGCGCCGTCCTCTACACCACTGATCCACATCCATATTTTATAATACCCACATCCACTGCCACCGACCGCTTCTTCTTCTTCTGCTTCTTGTTGTTGTTGTTCTTCTCCTTCTCCGGACCCGACGTAATTTATGTCTCGGTGCATCTAATCATTTTTATAATGAATGGACCTCGCGTGAATAGTTTAATTGAAATATGCCCTTACTAACTTAAAACCATTTATTCATTCACATCCACAAAAAAGAGAACAGACGCACAAGAAAATTACAATGAAGGCTACGACCGTCAAGGGTCAATACCTTTTCCATCACAATACCACCAACAACATTTTAACTTCCATTTAATAATCTTAAGTATATTGTACAATTTCCAACCACCATCAATTATTTAAACTTAATAAATCTAAAGGAAAGTTTCATATTTGAAGAAATGTAGAAATGTTTTATTACTAATAATATAGTGAAGATCGTTAATTAAATGAAATGGATTATTACATAATTATTTAAATTTAATCAAATTTTACACTGATCACATTATTTTTTTTATAATTAAATAGTGAAGAAGTTCTTTTAATTAACTAAGTTTATTAATATTATCACCTTCAAGCTGATGTAATATTTATCTGAAATTGCTTTAAATAATGCAAAAGTGACGCAATTTGAAACAGATCTTAAGTTTTGTTCTTTGAATAAGTTTTATAAGAACTTTATTTAATAAGTATATTTAAGTGTTGAATGTGTAACAAATCGTTTCGTGTTTATCGCATTGTATACGAATTGAAGAAAATTGTATAATATCCACTGATGATTGAAAATGTATGATTTGTTTTTTGTTTTTGTTCGTTTTTAATTATTTAAACTTAATAAATCTAAAGGAAAGTTTCATATTTGAAGAAATGTATTCGCTATCAATAATTGATTGAATCTTTAAATGGAATAAAATATAAATAAATATTAGATAAAATTTAACAATAACAACAACAAAAAAAAAACTTCAATATGTTCGATTAATAACATTAATAAGCTTCGAAGCAGAAAATAGCATTAATAAGTTAGGAAGTCTGTATATGGCTTTGTTAATCAATAAACACTGCGTTTATCTCGTTTCAGTGAACGTTTCTACTCTTGAAAGCGACGTGCGTTCGAGCAAGTACAAGATATAATAGTATAATTATTGGACGTGCTCAAGTTAATTGGAAATAAGTAATTGTGAATATAGTCTGGCATAAACGGGAACGATTTCATGCTGCGTGAGAAGCAATTCTGCAATTCTGCACAGCATCGGAAACGAGGCTATGACATCGAGCTCGTTACTGGACTCGCCTTCTGATCCTCCTCTTCTTCAAACCAACGATTCTGTAACGCTATTTTCTCCCATTGCACCCTGTTTCATCGTGTCTTTGTATATTTATATGTATGTGACACGCCCGTAGGTGTCGATGTGCCTCTCTCGAAAGTGGAGAAAATATGAGAAAGTTATATCGAACGCGATTTACTGTCATAATTTGTTATTTATTAGTTTCGCACCAATAAAAGTAATTGCGTACCTCAACTGCATATATAGTTATTAAATTACATAGAAAACAAGGAAAAATCAATGTAATTTTTTTTATAATATCTTTATGGATAAAATAGCCATAACTCTTAATAAATGATCGAGTTATAAGAGCTATAGCAAAACTATGCGCTTTTTTTATATAATCATAATTTTAGATTTAATATGAAATATTTATAATATCTTAGTATTACGAGAAACTTAAAAAAAAAACAACAACAACAAATTGAAAAAAATGAAGAGATGCAAAAGAAATAATAACTATGAAACATCTTGGGTTTTCTTTTAAACTTGTTAACTTAATAGAGATTTAATAAAATACAATTTGTAAATCTCCATCTTTTACTTCGTTGATATAATTAGAATAAGTTGTATATAATTGATTGATTAAAAGTCCGTTGTTTTTTTGTTGTTGTTAAGGGTTGAAGGTGGTTAATTATTTAACTATGAAGGTGATTAAGGTTGTGTGGTGTCTGCGGGCATTTTGTCCATATGAAAATAGTTTTAAATTTTAATTTGATAAAAAGATTGATTTCGCAGTTACAAATTGCACCGTTCCGGAATGGCATTCGCGTTGTCCGGTAGCCGCGCGCGGCATCCTTCTGTCGGGACGAAGACACACAAAAGGACCGCGCGTAATGCATGCGACGAGACCATGAAAACCGTCGCTCTACACAATGCACAAAGAGAGCCGCTCTACACAACGCACACACATATATACTACACACGTATATATGTATGTATGTGCACAGTTGTATACAGACGCGCATACACCATACCCATACATACTGGTGCTTCGTCCCAGGGCATTTAAAAGACACCGAGAGAGAAGGCTAGGATCTGTAGGTGATGATGGTGGTGAAGAAGAAGCAGTTGTCCAGGAGGAGTACACTTCTTCTCCTCCATAAGGCTTTTAATGGGGATCCTTACTGTTTACCACTCGCAAACAAATGTTAATCAATAATGTTATTGCTGTTTCCATTCGCCGCCGCCGACCGTTTTCCAAAAAGGAGTGTAACGATTCCCATCTAAGATCATTGAGTTTACATTTCCAACAAAATATCTATAAAACAAATCTATCCATTTAGATAACAGCAACAGTTACATAACTTTAATATAAAGTGAAATATTTAATTATTTAAAAAATGTGTAAAATTAATTTTCTCATAATTGCAATAAACACGCAATTACTACTTACATAGTCCACTAATTTTATTATATTATTCGTTACAACAAATTAACTTTTATTACTAATAATATAGTGAAGATTGTTAATTAAATTAAATAGATTATTACATAATTATTTAAATATAATCAAATTTCATACTGATCACATTTTTTTTTTATAATTAAATAGTGAAGAAGTTCTTTTAATTAACTAAGTTTATTAATATTATCACATTCAAGCTGATGTAATATTTAGCTGAAATTGCTTTAAATAATGCAAAAGTGACGCAATTTGAAGTTTTGTTTTTGAATAAGTTTTATAAGAACTTTATTTAATAAGTATATTTAAGTGTTGAATGTGTAACAAATCGTTTCGTGTTTGTCGCATTGTATACGAATTGAAGAAAATTGTATAATATCCACTGATGATTGAAAATGTATGATTTTTTTTGTTTGTTTTTGTTCGTATTTATTGCAGTTAGCTCTCGACCAACGGAATTCCCTTCTTTTCCTCTCTTCGACTCCACATTCTACATGTGTGCTAAAATTACATGTAATCTAAATTTCAGATAGAAATGCATTTCAAATTAGAAATCCGCATATTATCCATCTCCATCTAAACTAACTATCACCGTCCCGTTCCTCCGCATTCGCTCGACCATTTCCATCTCGTCCTGTGCACATCGAATGCAAAACGCTATGCATAATCAAGCTGGAAAGCCGTGGAGCAGCCACAACCTCAGTATTTAAATTATAAATAAATTTCGATCGCAAATGTTTACAGTTTCATGGGAAAAAAAAAGAAATAAAAATCAAAACCAAGATTACGTGCGAGCACGTTCACTGTGTATGTCTTCAATTAAGATCCGATGTTTTCGCCAATATTAATTAGATGGAAACATGAAATTAATTAAAATATTTCAAATTTATGTGCGCAGATATTTGAATTTACAATTTGCGTGTTAAACTGTATTACTTTCTTCCTATTTCCATCGGATTTCGATAATTTTGTAACTCGCATTCCGATACTATTGACCAATGTTGCCGAGTACCGTTACGGACACAGGTTTTCACTGGAAATTACCTATTTATTCACTAATTAATTAAAATATTTTGACTCGGAGTTCAATTTTGGTGTAGGTTCAGGTCAAGCCCATACAGTCTTAAAACGTCTAGACGCGCAACAACCTTTAGCATGTTTCGTAACAGATTAATTTTAGTTGTGAAATAACGTCTGCTTTGAAGAGAAGAGACGAAAAACCGTTTAGAGATTGAAAGTCCAATTTGCATAATTAATGAATCCGTCGGTTTCCGAATCCACATAAATTACTCTCGGACCACTAAAGAATATCGAAAACGGTACTACTCCTTTATTTAATCGAGAGACGAAGTAGAAAATTTTTGTGTTTTGTTTCGTTTGTTTAGTATTAATTAAGCAATTAGAGTGGTTGAGAAAAAACTGGATTACTACACTTTTTTGTTTTTGTTTTTGTTGATCAACTGCTACACAAGTTACCTATTTGGGTAATGAAATGATGGAGATGGGCAATGAAAATGTGCGTTGGAAAAATAAGGTGAGCTGGGACCGGCGCGAGATTTATGGGACTGGTGACTTCTCTGCAAAAGGCTGTGTGTAACTTATCAATCTTCATTCGAGTTTTTCCATCAAGCTCCGACTTTACATACGTTCTTCAGGTGATTTATGTTACTTGTTAATCTAAATAAAGAAAGGATGATTTTCAATCCTAAACCGTTTATTTCTAAAGATTTATTAATTGAATTTACTTTGAAAACATACATTTCTTACTGTATAATTTAATTATTTTTTTTATTTAAAAAATCTTTTTATAATTATATAAATAAATAAATTAAAAAAAATTACATGTTATATAATAATAAACAATATTTCAATAGTTGTGATGTGAAATATTCTTGGTGTTATGATTAAAATAAACAAGTCGTGAAACCTATCTCAGTGGTAAGATTGAAAGGATAGATTAGCTAGATGGACGTATTTCGGAATCTGTTTGAAGGAATTTAGTGTAAATTGTGGATAATAAATCAATTCCGTGTGGGCAATAAATTAGATCAGGTTTATTGAACCGAACGTTGTCCATCTCTAATATTCCGCGGCATGCAGAGAAAGGATTGCACGTGCCTCGTTACGAGTGTGTGAGTCTGTATTTGTATGTGTGTATGTCTTGTACGGAGGTAAAGAGCACGCGAACCACGATTACGTGATTCCGAATCACTTCAATGGTTGTTATGCTTTACTTACTCCCGAACAACAACAACACTCT
Source organism: Nicrophorus vespilloides (assembly GCF_001412225.1). Lineage (NCBI taxonomy): Eukaryota > Metazoa > Arthropoda > Insecta > Coleoptera > Silphidae > Nicrophorus > Nicrophorus vespilloides. The sequence goes on from NW_017096515.1 coordinate 16,256, forward strand.
TCTTCTTCATCACCATCATCTTATTCTTCTTCTCGCTGGCTGCTGTTGTACTTCTTCTTCCTCGTCCACCTCTTCCTCGCCGCAGCAGCGAGGTGTGCTCTTTTTCATCTTCCTCGTTCACGAAAATTCCTTTCATCATCATCATCATCATCGTGATGATCACGATGAAGATGATGATCGTCGTCGGCGGGGGCCGTTGACTCGTAAATAATACAATTTTTGCCGCCCCCCGTGCGTTAAAATTCCTCCCGGACTTTCGGTCGCGGTAGCTGCCGCACAAATTAAATGGAAATTACAGTGAATTACCTGACCGTGATCAAACTTCTCTCTTTGCACGATTCTGCTCTCCTGAAGTGGAGAAGGCATATCCTCCATCCAGTACCAGTAGGTAGTAGCATTTCTCAATAATCTCTTGCTCTCTCTCTCTCATTCTCCCTTCGATATCCAATCAGGATCGCATCGTGCGAACGAAATAACAGGCGTTAAACGGCTCGGGAAATTAAACACGTTATCAACGTGATTTGGAAAACTTGCTTTTAAAGACGGGCGTTAACTAAGTGCCGTGCAAAATTGTAATCTCGAACCACGCCATTTGAATTCAATGCGCACACAATATCGGAGCCACGATGTAATCTCGTTAAAGTCATGATTAGTTCGTCATCAACTTAATTCGTTAAACAGATTCTGTATAGGTAATAGCAACTAAGTGTTTCCAATAAACTTTCCATTAAGCTTTCAATTTTAAATCTTACAATACGCAACTAAAGTTAATGAAAGATCAAGCAAAATTTCTTCTTCGTACACAGACATTATTTATTGTTATTTACTTTTACATATTTGAGACAATAAAACTTTTTTTTTAAATTTAAACTTATGATTAAACTGTTAACTGTATAAAGTAAATGGGGTTATCGGGATAAGTGAATGTACGAAGTTTTTAGTAAGACAAACAAGGAACAAAAAAAAAATGTGTATAATCATCATCGGGTAAATGAGAATTGCCTAATCTTCATCTGAGATTGGCCGTACCAATTCCATCGGTTTTAATGGAAAGTTACTTTGGAAGCTTGTTCCACTCATCCTGTTCGACTGCTGCTCATTTCAATCTTATCTTTAATCGAATTTACTATCTAAGTGTATGTTATTAAACAAATATTTTTTTTGGTTACTGCGTATATGTGAGGATATGTGTTGGGTGTGTGGAAGGATCTTGGGAGTTTGGGCTAGAATTAAAATTCCATTTCGTTCGGCGGTAGCTGCTGGGGGAATTAATGTAAATTACAGTGAATTACCGGGCCGATGGTGCGATCAACTTTATTTTATATCGAAGGGGAGAGACAGTTTGATTATTCAATCGTATATAAGTAGTCGGGTCACGTAATGGTCAGAGCATCATCAGGTAGCCGAGCCTCCCCTGATTAAATGCTAAAACCGGCCGATCTCATCCTCGTCGTCTTCGTCCTGTCTTTCGGTGTGTGTCCGAGCGATTTTTCTCCCATCGTCGGTAGCAGCATAACAACAACAACAACAACAAGATGAAGAAAAGAACTCGAAGAAGATGGGACAGGGTTTGGAGGAAGAGGTTGGAGATGAAAAGAAGAGAAGAAGCGGCGGCTGCTGCAACAATTTCGGATGTTATTATCCGATACAGATCTATATGCGCCTCTCGATTTATTACCCTCCTCGGACTACTGCTTGACCAACAGATAACACACTTATAGATGCGACGCACCGTTAGGGGGAATTGATTGAAAGGAAATTACTTGTACATTCCTCATCCTCGTCCGTTGCGCTCTTCTTGCCGTTGTTGTTTATTCCTCGTGCTCTTGTTTCGACGCTTCGACTCTCCTGCGATTGCCATCGTAACCATCCTCCTCCTCCTCTCCATCCACCTCTTCCTCCTCCTCCTCCTCCTCCTCCTAGCTCTCTTTCAAATGTCACAATATGATGAAACGATTTGCACCACGGCTATCTTATATTTATGCCCTCCATACGTGTATTCAGACACAGACACACACATGCTCGCTATTCTTACTTACTGCTCGTTGGGATCGAATCAAATTCATGATCTTATTTAATGCATTTATTCTCGAGCACATAAATTTGTGACTCCATCCAACAAGAGTATTTCATACTGGAGCGTTCAAAATCGTCCATAAAACAGAACGGTGATCGGATCTGCATGCTTCTTACGCATATACCAAAGCGCCTAATGCATTCCAACTTGTTTCAGGTATTGTACCGAGCAGGTGTTTTCGATGGAAATGAAGCGGAGCAAATTTAGCTGATGCTTCTTAAGTATATGGGATACCAGCGCAGGAGATGGCACGAGTTCTTTGACGTGAGGATTAGCTCCGGGCGCTCCACTTCCACTTAACCTCCTAGAAGACGTCGACCACTGCAGGCTGCACAAACTGAGGGTACCCAGATATATAATTTCAATTTATTCCTGGACACAATTAATTCTTCTACTTCTTTTTTATTTCTTAAATTAAGCATTAAATAATTAATTTTTCGATTTGTGTTTCTTTGTTTTGATATTATTAAACATAAGGCTCCAATTCTCTTTCACTATTATGAAAGGTTTTTATTTATTTCCATTAGGTCAAGACATGCTCAGTAGACACAATGAATTAAGGCGCTTTTACACCTGTTTGGCTTTGGATTAGAGAGGGACGCAGAGGTGACGAACTTGAACCTATTACCGTTTCGAGTCCGCCACTTCTTTCACCTTATTCGGTTACCAGACCGTGCAATTAACATATGTAAATGTGTGTCTTTACTATAGTTCTATATGGTAATCGAGGAGAGTCGTAAAAATCCTAAGATTTTTCACTGCGGATGTACGTGTCTGCGTTTTGGAACTTTCCCTACGTTGTTTACATCTAAACCTGTTTAAATATATTTAATTCTAATGCTTATTAAATTTAGCTCAAACTGTCTGGCCATTGACCTACTGTTTTTAATTAAATTAACATTATTTAGAATCAATGAAGTATACAAACTTGGTATGAATTAAGTTAAAACTTCATAATAATTACAGATTGGCGTGTTTAGTGTATTATGAGTTGATTCAATTGGAAATGGTTATTGAGGCTTCATCGAAATGGTATTGAGGATAATGATATCGCAATTACTTGCGACAAGTCTTTTTGAAGCGTGCACATTTATCCATCGGTTAAGAGTTTTTTGGTGATACCGACGGAGCCGGCGTTATTTAACGGAGATCATAATTTCGCGATTATCTCTTCAAGTGACTGCGTTTCTTAATATATCCGATTACAGTCGTGGATAATTGCGAGATCGATAAATTCACACATGCAGAGCGAGATCTGTTATTAGGTGTACTGAATTAAAGATTCTGCATTGACGACGATGCTATGCATATTGCCGTCGGGTTACGCATTCTTTTTATTGGCGGCAATTGCGATCGATTGAAATGAGAGGATAACGTATGATGACACATGGATGGGGCAATTGGCCGAGGATTGTAGGCTGAAGGAGGAAGGAATGCACGTAGCGGCGGATCTAATTACTTCGGTACCAAAAATGTTTAATAATTTTCGTGGTATGCCGACACACTCGGTGCACGGGAAAGATGAATAAAAAGAGGAAGATGAGGAGAGATGTGAAGAGTATGAGTGAGCGAGAGAGAGGAGGAAGGAGCGCACGAAGACGAATAAGAAGAAAAAAAGATGATGATGATGGAGTGTAGAAGTGTAGAGCGTGGAAGGAAGAGGTGGAGAGGTGAACGGAGGCTGGAGAAGACCCCCGGGGGGCTCTAAATAGAGCGAAATGTGATTACGCTCGGTCGTTACCGAAGGAATCGGTAGCATGCATATAAGTATAATGTATAAGAAGAGGTGGCCTCCGGGTATACTCCGGTATATATGTAGCGGTTATAATCACGCTCCGGCTTGGGTGTGGCCGCAGCCGTGAGGCTATAACGTTATGAGCTACCGCCGTTCGCAACCACCAACCAAACCATACCTAACTGAGGAGTTCTGCGGCCGAAGAAGAAATGGAAAACAAAGAGCGCTCGAGAAAGGGAGAACAATACGGGAGGAAGAAGGGAAAGGATGAAACAAACGGAGGAAGGTTGCGACAAAAAAAAAATGCGCGCAGGGACGAACAAGAAGTAGCAGTAGATGAAGAGGACGATGAGATGAAGAAGAAGAAGGAAAACAGTCAAAGGAGAAGAAGGAGAAAATCTGAGTACGATTTAAAAGTGTATATGGTCAAACTGAGACAATGCGTCCTCTCGCCCGGAATAAATCAAGAGAGCGAGAGAGCAGCGGCAAACGCTAACAGGACGCGCCTGATGCCTCTTGACAGCATAATGCTAACCTGAATAATGGAATACCGACTTAAATTGTAGCAGCGGCACGGCACAATCGAAATTCTACACACACACACACTCTCTCTGCCCCTCTTTGAAGACCCGTGGTGGAGACCTGTGTGAAGGAAGAGGACGGCACCAAAGAGAAGAGACTTATCAGATTCCAAACGGGGCTTCAATTTTACCAACTCAAATACCATATTATACGCACTCCTCTTCGATACTCCTCTTACGGTCACAATGTGCGCTTTTATATATATATATATATACACAAGCACGCACACAGTCATCTTCCATCCTCCTCCTCATCATCTTCGTCCACTGTCATTTCACATCCTTGACCTTAACATATCAATCATCTCTTTGTGCTGCTGCTGGTGCTTCTGCTGTTAGCTCCGATCCATTTCAAACTTCAATCGCGGCATCAATTACTTAGCCACCTCTATCACAACAACAAACACATCTCAAAGCCTTTCATAGATGAATAGAAACACAACTAGGATGTTTAATACTTTGTTGTTCGATACATTTGAAAATAAAATTATTACCTCCACAAGATTTATTCTCTTCAAAGTGCTCCAGTTCTTGTTATAAACTCACTTCTTGTTTAAAATATTCCCATATGGATCTCATCGGCCTCAGGCATTTTACATTTTTACTCTCATCTCATCTGACACACTACTTTTAAAACAAATTATATGCGACCATTAATCAACCTACACATGACAACATACAAAATATTAAATTATCATTTTTTCTTCATCAATTCATCCTACAAAGCAAAATACAACACTTCGATCTAGTTTTTTTTTTAGAACTTTAATTGAATCAAACAATTTACAGCAACAACCTAATTTTTCAAAATCAATTTTTGAATATAAAAAGCTGAATCATCGTCATTAAATTTAAAACAATAAAAACGTATAGCTGACAATTTCTTGTTTCCATTTTTTTTTTCCAATCAAGAGTAAAAGAAAGTGCACTTTCATTAATGAAATGCAAATTTGTAAATTTCTTTCAATATTTTTTGGTCGCATGTAATAATCGAGTACGTGTACAATTTAGTTTTTCAGTTGTTCAATTTATAAAGCTGTTTAATATCTCTTCATTAGAAAGTGGTATTATATTCAAAGTTTATGTTTATAATGTTAAAACAAGATAAAAAAGATAATAATTACATGTTTATTGAATGTAATATAAAAAATGTTGTATTAAAATGTTAAAATTAAGAAATAATGCTATAATCCTAAGTGTATTGGATTTTTCTAGAAGATTAAAGTAATACTTTAGAAATGCGTTCACATTAATTTATCGGATGAAGTAATCCAATTACAGCAGTATTTCTAGAAGTTTGCTAGCGACGATTACTTCTTTTTTTTTTTGTATCTTTGTTGACTGGAATGGTCATGACGGTGGTGGTACGAGGAACGATAATTGTTCATATTTTTGCTAATTTAGTGCACCTTTTATTGCGGCGATCGAAGAGCGGACATGAAGATGGGGAGTTTACGAGACACCAATTAGCTTATTTTTTTTGGGTGAATGTGGTGTGAGGAGGGTGCGTGAGTTTCGGATCAACAGAGAAGAGTAAAACCTTCTGGTTTATTTGGGCAATGAAGAGGCGCAATGAGTTTACATATAATAACAATATTTTTTTCATGTCCTTTTTTTCTGTCCATCCAGTCTTCTCTCGATTGGGATGGGATCGAATGTGAGTGAAAAAAATCACACACACATATATATATATATATACGCACGCAGGTGCCCCCCCGTCGGGTCGTACACGTTTCCAGGTGATCATAAAGCCAACGGATATTACCTGTGCGATGCGAGATCATTATAAATATAAGAAGAAGAAGGAGGAAGAAAGAAGGATAAGAAAAAAAACGGTCTGGTTTATGTATCTGGATCGGTCTCTTCGTGGCCGTGTGCAATGTGCACCACTCTCGTCTTCGTCCGTCCATCCGTCCACATCGTGTGGTCATCTCACTCGACCACGTGGTTTTTTCTGAAGCCTAGGTATGATCTCTCTTGCTCTACGCATCCAAAATGCACCTGTTCTTGGCGCCCGCCGCTTTATTATCCACTTTAATTGAGAGAAGGGGACTCTCCTTCTCGATTAACAGCTCATCCGTGAAGGATTTTTAATCTAGGATGGCGCCCGTACAATGTTTCCGACATAATCGAATGCAAAAAAAGTAAAATACGAAAAAAAACAACAAAATTTAGATCAAGTCCAGGATCATGAACATCTCATATAGATGTCATAAAAAAGCTTATTCAGAAGTAAACTTATACCGTGACATTACATTCAAATCATCGAAGAAAGTAAACTAAACTATAAACTAAACAGGTGACCAAATATTCCAAATGTTGTAGTTCAATTCCTGAATCATCAAATGGTCTTGATGTTAAAATTACTTAAAACAACCCCTATCAACGTTATTTAGTATTTCGGACTAGTAGAGTGTCCAGTCTATCCACAAACAATTTTTAATCTAAGATGGTGCCCGTATATTTCTTTACATAATCAAAGGACATAAGGAAGTTATGAAAATGTCCGGACTACAAATTGTATTGCCTTCAAACTTTTCTCCTGGAAATATCCTAATAAATCCATGCTACTTATTGGAAAACTTATATCAAGCTATCATCTTGATTTTAGTGTGTAGTTTAATCTTACTCCATAGATTGAATGCAAAGAGGATTCCAATACAGCAAATAATAGATAATGTGTGCGTGCGTAAGGATAGGAAAACGGGATTTATCGTGATGTAGTAAAACTTATTGAGTTATCTAGGATCTGAAAGATTAACAGATATTACTATCGAGGTAATCATTGTGATGAAAGATAACTCGTTTTTAATTGAAACGTTAGCCACTGAATACCATAGATTATTACACGATCATTAATCCGACTTACTTTGATTACCTTCCCAGAAAATTGATTCGTCGAGGCAGAAAAATACCAACTACTACAGAAGAACTTAATCGGCTTCATGAAATTGATTCATACACTCTTACATAATTGATTATATTTAACTTATGCATGTTACTATTCTGAATTAGAACAACTAAGTAGTATATATGAATTTGCACCATGTGGTATAAGGTGGAAATGGTTGAACTATACCAAATGGAATTGGTAAAAGAAGCTGGTGTAAATCACAGTTATTATTCGTCTGCTGATGGTATAAATTATTGCAAAACATTGTTGCTGATGGTCGCTTGATTGCGTTTCTTTTTATCTTTCCATACTTCTTCTTTTTGTGTTTTGGTTAATGCTTGTATCACCAGAATTTCTGACGAGTTCATTATTGCAGGCGGTGCGGTGTTGGCCTATAAAAACAGTGGGATAGACGGACGGACGGACGCAATTACGGCCCCGTAAAACCCATACTTTATTAAAGAATAAATTAAATCTATATCAAAGCTGGTTATGGGTCTCTCCACCCGGACTCTCTTTAATGCCTCCGACCGACTTAACATATAAACTTATTTTATTACGAATAATCAAATTCTTTTTCCTCCGGTTTGAACTGCAGCCATCCAAAAGGAACGCAACAGAACAAACGCGCAGAACCAAAGAACAAAACAAAAGAAACGAGAAACAAAGAGAAAAAAAAAACAAAACGAACGAGGACAGATCGAAGATGGAGAAGCGAAACAAAAAAAGAGGATCAGAAGGACGAAGTACATCGAAAACGATCCAATGCCATTATGAAAAATTCATAAAATCCGCGCAGCTCGGAATACATTTCGTGTGTTTTCTACTTAAGCACGTTCAATCACTATAAAAGATATCGCCTCTTCGGAATCGTACAATATCAAAGATGTTTCACACACCGAAGTATTTTTAGTATCGAAATGTAAATGCTCTTCATAAACTCACGTTATTATTATTTTTTTTTTGTTTGTTTCATCAACATACATATATATGTTTATTACTTAGTAATGTCCTTAAATCTTACATTTTTTTCCGGTTAATGCACAAAAAACGTGATACGTTGAACAGTTGTAATTATTTTTGGATTTAGATTGGATACGTAGGATAATTTACAACGCCCGGGGCCAGAGGTTTCGTAAATAGACGACGTGAGGAGCGAGAGAAGACAAAGAGGAACACGTAACGTAGAAAATTGGTTTAAGCTGCTGCTAATATTCTCGACGAAAGAGATTTTAAACTGTGAAGAGCAGAAGGATGATGAAGAAACGAGCGATGCATTCCAAACCCATATGGCCTCAACCAAACCATAAGTTGATGTAATAATTGCTTTGATAATTATACCATTTACCAACCAAAACATTTGGTACACTTTATAAAATCTACACAAATTTATTGTTTTAATTATTATTATTTTTTTGTTACTCTTCAAACAACTGATGAATAAAAACTAAATAAGGATTTTAAGTATTCGGTTAAGCTATTTGCAAGTAAGATTGTAATCTGCAAGAATGCGAATCGCTTGGAAATGAGTTTCCTTTGCGGTTTTTCAAAGTGTAGATGCGTTTCGTGGCACTAAATTTTCGGATACTAATAGGGTTTTAGGGGCACTAATTGAGATCTTATCGGGCGACATTTCGGGACCGGCTCGAACAATTTTTATTTACTTTTAGTTTTGTGGTTTTGCTGCCTCGTTTTGCGTTTATTTGCTCCAACGATTTAAGCAACCGAAGTATTTCTCAAACGCATTTAATCAAAAGTTTCCTAATTAAAAGTGAACTATTTATTTGGACTATATAATTTTATTTGTTTCAGTCTGTATAATACAAATAATTGAAGTAATACAAGAAATATTAATTGTAATTAAGTTTTCTGAGTAGTCGAGTGAAATTATTAAAGTGTTGATGTTTTCAATTGCTTTCCAAATAATTATGGATTAGATAATAAAAATGTATGTGTTTTTTTGTTGTTGTTGTTGATATAGTGGTAAAAGTAAGATTGAGGAAATGAATTAATCTTTTATTGAGTAGTTTGAGAAGTCGAAAGAGTTCAGTAATTGTTGTGTGTTAAAGTACTGTAAATGCGTTTTTCGTATAAGAAAATATTGGCCTCTCGGAACGTAATAAAATGGCAATAGTACGCGATTGTAAACCTTTCTAATAGTGTTTTTAGTTCACCGATGATGAAATGCATTCGGATTTAAGTGGAAGGCTTTTTGCGTTCGGCTCGAGGAGCGAAGAGGAACATCTCGCTGTGGTGATAAGTTATCGGAACTGGATTGGACCTTTCTATTGTTTCCACTTCTTGTATGATGTTTGAGATGATTTGAGATGTAGCTGATGATGATGATGAAATGTGAATGGTTTTAATTGGAGAGGAAGTGATTGTGGCTCGCGCGACGTTTGCTCGTTTTGTCTCTTTTACTCAATTCGGTGAAGGTGCGCGTGTCAGGTGTAAATTAGAGGCGTAGCCTGAGGGGGGAATGTGGATTAATTGCGAGATCTAGCGGTAGCCGCGACCTAGGCCAGGCCAAGACACCCAGGTCTCGGACCCGAGGATGGAGAAGAGGAGGCAACCGCGTCCACATAAATATAATATAACGTGTAATTACTCGGCCATTATGCAGGATATTGTAAAATAATCGCTGTTATTTATGATTCTCATTTGCTCAGCTTTATTAGTTTAGATCTAATTTTAGTAGCAGCGGATGCGAGATCTGCCTGCCTGCCCGCTGCCTACCAAACAACCTATCAACCTTCCTACTACTACTTCTTCTCCTGCTACCAAGAGCTGCACGCTACTACAACTACTACTACCTCTTCTTCCTCGAACGCACTACTCTCTCATTATAAATATTTTCTTAATTATCTCTGGCACGTGCGTTCGCATCTAGTTTGCCGTTGTTTCGTCGAGAATTCCATAGGAAACGGTCAATTATTTTGATCGCCCATCGATCCACATTCACGCACCGGCATCAGGTACACACACATACACATACATACAAACAAACAGCGTCGTACACAGGATACATCATTTATTATATAAATGATCCTCCTGCCGGTCGCGGTCTCTCCTCATCCTTTCTCTCCACGCGCCAGGAAACAACGCGACAAACTAAACGCGAGCTCTCACCGTTATCATATCATCTCATTATCTCTGCCTACGTAAATCATAGCATAATCGCATCCTTATTATATGCAAGGAATGAAGTGTGCTAACACTTCAAAACGAACACACACAAAAAAATTAATCCAGGAAAAGGAAAAACTCGAGCACGATTTCGGAAAACATTATTCAAATTTCACAATACTAACGACATCCTTCTTAACGTCCAGTCGTTTTTTTTTTATGTATCAATCACGACTACAAATTTTATTGTCATCCAACTTTATTTACAATCTAATCTAAGTTTGTACCTTAATTGATTAAACGCTTCCGCCGGATGCTTACCATTACTATATAACTATGAACATAGGAATTCAAAACTTGATATCTAATTAAATTCATATGCTCATTTTAATACATAATTTTAATACTAGTTCTAAATTTCATAAAATAATTGATTTTCCACTAACAATTTTCTTATCCAGTAATGTTTTTTTTTTCCTGTTTTATAATCGTACATAAAATATAATTTTAAATCGTTTATGGCTTCATCACAGTTCCGATATGAAACTGATACGATTATTTCTTTTTCTTTGATAATCATCATCTGGTATAATTATAAGGATTATTTACTAATTAGTTGGAAAAGAAATACTCTCTTGGATGACCATTAACTTGTTACATTAATATGTAAATATTCTTCGAAAGGGAGGAATGTATGCTCCTTTATGGTCCTCTTTAATATCGTCGGACTCTTGTTATTTTCTCCGGACCAGATCTGTTAATGGTTAAGAAGCTGATTAAAACGAATAGCAGCTAATGAGATTTATTGCCTCCTTTTTTCTGTTACAGAATCACTATTTCCTTCACAAATTAAGAAAGAAATAATTGTGTTTTTTTTTTTAATTTATAATTAAATTTCTCTTATTTAAAGTTTTTTTCAAACATTATTCTGAAGAAAAGTAAAAGCAAATAAATCTAATTTTAATTTAATTACATTTTTATTTAATAAAATATGAAGATTATCTAACTTAAACGTTTTCTTGTTAATGAAAACTGCTGTTAAAACGTGCAGTAGATTAATTGAATAATAACAATTATCGCCTAATTATCCGCACTTCGAGCACACGCCAAGATCTTATCATCGCCATATGTATTTTTCTCTTTATTGCACCTCTTAGGTAATAAGTAAAGTGGGTAAAGGCGTCTTGCATTAGGGTATATAATTGGAGTCAAGTTGGCATAACGAAGCATAACGCACAAGCAGGTGAGTTAATCACAGATTTTATTTACATGGACGACTTGTTATCACCTGGTTTAGCAAAGCGTTACCTGTTGTTGTTGTCCAAAAGGGGAGGTCGCGCTTCGTCGACCGTGAAATGCCACTACAATCCGCTTTAACACCCCTCGTTGACACCCCAAACCAATTATTACATCAAACAAATAAAAGCTAAAGCTTAGGTCGATTCAAACCATCCGATGTTTCGATTCCATTTCCGCCCACGCATCGGCATGTAGAACCTCCATCATTCTCATGAGTTTAATGCCTTTTCGGGTTTGGCATTTCGAATGGATGTTGATCGATCGTGCTGTTGGCGAACGCGAGAGGTTAAGTACGTGGCGGACTCCCCATTAGGGGCTAATCGACCACGAAAATAAAATAGAGTCGATGAAGGGAAGAGAAGGGAACGAGCGGTCTGCACGAAGACCATCGTTATTATTATTATGCAAGAGTCTGGGGGGACGAAAAATTAGCCTCACGTACGGGCTAAAAACGTATTAAAAGAAGCCCCCCCTCAGACCCGACGGGTGTTCCTCCGACATACAATTTTTTTTTTCCTGAAACAACGAACACAACTAATCGCGGCGCTTGATTTATCTTTCAGATTTCCAAAGGAAACGTGATCCTTAAGAACCTCTCTCTCCTTCTCCACCATCTTCAGCTTGTATTCCTTTTATTTATAGTCGCTGCCTACTTAACATGTCTATACCGAATAGATGTAGCAACAACTTTGGTACATTTCTTAGATAAACATCTCTACTAATCGTTTCAATCATTAAGAACAAAACGCACTTAAAACCAGCAACAGCTGTAAACTACAAATTTAAAAAGATATTTTGTGCATTCGCTAAGCACGCAAATTATTTTCCAAGTATTTATCAGCAATTAACGCTTGGAAAAACTGGTCGAAGGAAATGACAAAGTAGAGAGGAATGCAAAAATGCTTCCGTCTTATTGGACCGAACAAACGGATAATTAATTACCATTACGCAATAAAATAAGCCTTTATGTTTTACTACAAATATAAAGAAAAAGTATACAAGATATAGAAACAATTTTATAATTATCCATTTCACAAACATTTCTTTTCCCAGTCGAGATTTGCTTCATGTTTCTTTTCGCTCCACTTTCTATGCAATATTCAAAATTAAAGCCAGCACACGTTAAATGCATTGAAGAAGAAAAAAAAAACTATACACACAAAAATACTTTCAAAACTTTCATTGATCGATATTCAAATTGTAAAAATAAATTATTGTTAATTTATATAATTAATAAGCGTAATACTTTTCAATAAGTAAAACTTCAATTATATAGATCCATACTTTCACAAATATCTTAAATATATTACATATTAAGTTACATGTACTTAATTTTTATAAATAATTAATAAAAAAAGCTTGAACTAATTTTATAAATCTCATATTACTTATTAAATTACATATGTATTTCATTAATTTTATTGCTAAAAAAAATATACCGTGCTGCGTCCATCAGGTTATTGACAGCTTGAAACAGTAATCAACATATGTTGGATGTTTTAATGGAATTCCTGTCAAATTGAGAAGATTTGCAAATTTAACAAGTCTTAACTCCAAATGTTTGCATGCGATTAAACAAGCTCTAGATTATTGAAGTCTAGATTAAGAGAGAAACCTACTACATCTATAATTTTTATATGAAAAAACAGTTTAGATAATTAATAGAGCGTTACCTTAATGAATTCACAAAATCTTTGATGGTTTTATGAAATAATTAATAATAAAAATTGAAAATAAACGAAACACGAGCGGAGATTATCCGGAGATAATCTAGTTGTTTTTTTTTTGGACGCCCACGGACTAAGATCTCCAGCATCCTTAGATCGTATATCTTAATGAGCGGTGTGTGTGTGTAATGTACGATTTTTGTAGCAGAGATTTACAAAAGCAGAAAGAACGAGGAGGAAATCGATGGTGAAGAAGAGAAGAAAAAAAAATTGTAATACGAGCAGAACGCGGTTTCTAGTTTACTAATCGAAATATGGTAAGGAGAGGAAAAAAAAAATTATATATATATATGAACGGCGTCGTCCAAAAATTGGCTCGAGGCTAACCAACAACAACTTCTTTCAGAGATCAACGATCTCGCGGTATCGATGTGTTTTGCTCTAGATCCTTGCTTCCTTTTTTATTTTGAGTGTGTGCGCCTTGATCCACAAGAATCTTGTAAGGTGAGTGTCCATGTGTATTGCAAAAGTGGAATCCCCCCATCAAAGAACAAAAAAAAATTGTCTCTCGGATTAAGGAGAAACTATTTTGCATTAATTTATAGTGGATTTTCGAATCTACATTCATCATTCTTTTTTTCAATCAACTCAATTAGAAATTGATAAATACATTATATATAGATTTAGTTTGTAATTTTGATTTCTCAGTTAATAAATGTCGAATCAATTAAATGAAATTCTGAACTAAGTAAAGACAAACTTGCTATGATCTTAGATAATAACATTTAATTGCATTCATCTCTCGACACGATTTCACCATAATTCGCACGTAATTTTATAACCGCGAAGAATCGTTCGGATTTTATGTTGCTTTTATTCAAATGAATTTGTTCGATCAACCTTTCATTGAAACGCAACAAAACATTAATTAATTATATAATTCTAGAGAATCGATCGATTAGGAAAAGTACATAAATATTAAAGTAAAAGTCCGTAAATTAAGTTCGTTCATCGTCGGTGGTAAATGTCATTCATTTCTTTCGCTGAATTCTTTACGCCGGTTAATCCGCAATGAACATAATCATAAAAAGTAATGTTTTAATAGGCGTTTGTAGGTAGTTATGAAAAGGCTTAGGTAGCGGAGGTTGGGAGCAAATGAAGAAGGAGCGGACTGGAAGAGGAGAAGAGAGAAACGAAGAGGAGAAAAAAAAAAGGAAGAGGAAATTTATTATTATGGATGCATTGACAGTTTGAAGAGCGTTAATCTCGTGATATGTGTGTATGAAGAGTGGAGCTGGAGAATCGGAGAGTGCGTAGGCATTTTCTTCTCTCCCATCACACGGTATGTGTGTGTGTATTCATTAAGTGCACTACTTATTCCATGCATTATTCATACCCTCAGCTCTTTTAATAGCGAGCAAGCAAGCGATGCCAACAAGCCCAACAAGAGAACCAGCAAACAGCACCAACAACCATCAGAAGAAGAACCAGCAGCATCCCATGATACCGCGTGCATACACATTTTGGTCTATAAAGAAGAAAAGGCCAGTAACACAAAAGTTAATCAATGTTGGAGGACGACGGTGGTTCGCTCACGTTGCTCCATAAATGAAAATCAAATCAAATCAGAATGTAAATCAGAGATGGTCCAATTAAGTGTTTCCTTTTACGTTGGACAATACAAAGCCAACTAGTTATGATGCGTGCATCATACACACATGTTTTTACCACCGTACTTTTTTTTTTATCTCTCCGTCTTTCAATTTGGAAATAGATTAAAACGTAATTAATGAAAACATCCAGCGTAACTGTAACATTTCTGTAATGCTTTTCAATTCAAAGCAGCCAGTTAACTTATTGAAAATTCCCATGAACTTTTATTTTATCTCGTTTATTAATACCATAATTTCATAACATAATTATAAAAAAAAAGAAATATAATTAACAATATTTAGTTTCATCATAATTTCTAATTATTTGATTGATATTTTCTTTAAATTAAAAACACGCACTTAAGTCAACATTCCAACATAATTTACTGCCGTATTAATAAATAATGAAATTATTTAATTTAATCATATTTTTGTTTTTAATTATTTACAATTATCAAAACTCTTTCATCATGTACTAATATATTTCTTAGTTTAATTAGGAAACTCTTAACTTTTTCAGTTATTTAAACATGATGCTCAATTTAGAAGAAAAACTTTGTAAGAATCACAGAAACAATTATTATTTTTTATAGTATAACTGCGTACGAATCTTATCTTGCATAATTCGTTTTAATTGGAAACTATTTCCTAATTAACAATTGTCGACTTTCGGATTCTGATTTTTTTATTTTTTTCATTAATTATATGCGAGATTTGTAGGAAAAGTAAAAAAAAACTGAAACACGATCGTTTCTTAATTATTGAATTATCGATGGTAAAATCACGATTTCTTACCAAAAAAAAAAACAATCTAATTAATTTTGACCATTTTATAAAAAAAAAAAGGAAATTCAAATTATTTTATAAAATAGTTTTTTTTTATGTATTTGAAATAAATTGTACTTTACGTAATTATTAGATTAAATAGAGAGAACTAATTATAATTAAAATTTAATTACATGATTTCTTGGAAGGTAGTTGTTGTTGGATAATAAAGTACAATTTTACAAAGGTATTTTCAGCTGAATGTGGTAACAAGAAAAAACAGTTACATAGTTGATATAACTTTGAAATTAAATTATTTCAAAGATTCCTAAGTAACTAAGAGATATAATTAAAGTAGTTTTTGCTGAATCGCTTAATATTACAAGTAAAAATATCTTTATAAAAAAAAAATAGGAAACTGAAATAAATCTATACCATTTTAAGGATAAATTTATGTATGTGCATTGTATTTTTCTATAAGGCATTAATTTGAAGTAAATGAAGGATAAATTGAAGACTAGTTTGTAAGAACCAGATCCAAATACTGAGGTGTTGAAGTACGAGGAGTTCTGGGAATATGAAAGAAATGGAGGCATGAAACATTGGGTGTACCAATGATACAATGATAAATCGGTTTTATTTTCTGCGTGTTATGAATTGGTCTCCTATATGTGAAGGTATATATGCATGTACGTGTATCGAGAGGATACTTCTTTCGCCGCGATTTGTTGGCGTTGCCTTCTTTGGTTTGACGCACCGGAGACTGGCAATTACCGCGGTCCCCGACCATCATCATCTATCGCAGCACACTTAATTAGCCGGTAAATTGCTTCGTTATATATTTATTCCAAAGCGTGGATTAAGCGGGGCCCCGTATTTGCATAACTCGATGTTCCCTCGACTGGTTTTCGAGTCCGACTCGGCGGCGGTACCATACCCATCCCCCTCCCCGCACTGAAACCATGGTGATGGTACCCTCGATACCTCAGCATCTCTCTCTCTCTTGCTATATCTTTACCTCTCAACACACTCTACCCAGATTTTCCTCTATCCACCGGTAATGATAACGATAGTCGTAATAATGATAGTATGCATTTTCTCGGACTCCGTACGCGTGATTACATCCATTTAATTATCCAACATAAATTCAACATCCTATGTTACCTTTTTTATTTTACTTTTGTTACATATGTGTTCCTTTTTTGTTGTTGTAGTTATTGTCGTTGTTGCACGGTATTTTATAATTATAATCTGCATCCATTTAAATTGCATCTGCTACATACCACTTACCGAACTACTGCTCCAGTCCTTCGGTTCGTTTTTGGGGTCGAAGAATGAATGCCTTGTTTATCGCTGAAGACCCAGATAAGATACGCGTTTTCAGTTTACTTTTGCGTTTACTCCGCACTGATACCGATCCCATTTACATCTACCATTCGTGGATGCTGCGGTTTCAAACCGTTCTTTTACACTCTCGCAACAGATACGTAAAATATACATAAAACGTGCTTCCTCTTCGAACACCGATACATACGAATTTCTTTTGTTGATTGCTTATAATTTTATACTGCTAGGTGAAAACCGGAGGTACTTATCTGAAGTATTCTTTTGCTAATTTAACATCGGGTATCTTTATTTTAATAATGTATCATTTCAGATTTCCTAATGTCCATTTCATTCCCAACAACAATTTTTTGGTTTTATCTTAATTTAACCTCTCATTCTTATTTAAATTAAGTAGTTTCTCTTTGATTATAACTTCTAATCTTCATGTTAATGCTTTGATTCCTTTTAACTTACATTTAATTAAAATTCGTTGTATAAATATATTGTTTTCTTGTTTTTATTTAGGATTTGGATGGAAGTGAGGTGAAGAACCTATCATGATATGTGGCGTAAGAAGCGAAAGAGAAGTAATGCGGAACGGGAGATGCATGTAGGTTAGATGCAGGAACTAAAGTATTAGTAAACTAGCCCCAGGAAATGTGCCGCATTCTAGAGCTTTGTATGTTTGAGCATGTGCATATGCGTGCGTTTGTGTGGATGCTGAGTGTATACAGGGTGTTGACTGTTAGAGAGCAGTACCGGAATCCTGAAAGGTATCGGGCATATCGGTCTCGAAAATTGGTGCCGGAATGCAGTGCAGCTGCATGGAAAATCGATATAATAACAGTGCGAGGATCTGTCTAGGAAGTGTACTAGGTACTATATAGTAGTGGTAGTAGTACTGCACAGTTAGCCAAAACGCCTCGGGGACCTTAATTGGCCGCTCCTCTTAACACATCGAAGAACAGAACAAGTTCGCACCTTCATCATGCATTTCCTTTTCGCTTTCCCAGTTTCGCGAAAAACTCAAATTTCCTTATCGTTGCTTATACTGCACACCTCGAAGAACAATCAGATGGTACCGCGAGGATGGCGAGAGAGGCATGGGATTCCGTTCGTGTTTTTCCAAGTTGTGACTCGGAGATTCGTTCCTTTCCTTTTTTTTCCGTCTTCCTCTCGGCTTCTTGTTCTTGTTCTTCCGCGTGGGTCTCCGTCTCTGTCACAGCCCGACGTCTTCGGTTCATCCTATCCTCGTCGGACGGTGATGAAACGCGCGGCGCGTGCACAAGCACTCTTAATTACCTCATAGACATCTAATGGATTTCGTACGTGCGCCTCCCGAGAACGCGACACCTCTCGCCTTTTTTATCCATCTTGAGGCTTTGTTCCAGCTACCTCCGTCGTCGCGATCTTCATTATCATAATGTGATTCCCAAGAAATCGCCGCAAAGCAATTAGCCTTCTTCTCACTATCAACCACCCTAAATCTACATTAAACCTACTTATCAGTACCTTCTATTTGCACAATTTCGATATGCATAAAACTTATCTCACATTTTTAGGTGTCAAAATTCGCATCTTTCTATCAAACTCTCATTGGAATGAAGCAAAACAGACAAAAGTTTTAGACAATTAATATTGTTGTTGTGATAATAAATCTTCGAATTAAGTTTTATCAATTGGATAATAATATTAAATCTCTACTGTTAATAAATCAATATGCAAACTCATTTTCACTAATTTGGAACTTATATCATCGATAATACGTATCCAATTTATCTGTTGATAAATCTTCGGTTTTACTTCTAGACAAACCACCGTCGTCTATCTAAATACAAGGTAATAAATTATTCAGTGTCCGATACAGATTTCGTTAGCTCCATTCGGTTGCAACAGCAAGTCTGTCCCATAACATTTCGCCTTCCCGCGTTAAAAGAGATTAGATTGAGATTAGCCGGTCGAAATTTATTGATCATTCGCTTTCGAATGAGAGAAAAAAAAAACTTTATTCAATGTTAATGCGTCCGGTCTAAATTATTAAAAAGCAGATCGACGATGGGGATAAGGTAATGTGGATTTGGAGCACGTGCAGACAGACATTCCACCAATTAGTCGGTATTGCAAAGGGAAGTATAAGAACGGAAAGGAGTAGTCCTAGTTGTCGTCGGGATGGAATTATTAAGGATAATTGTGAAATGGATTTGTTTTCGATGTGCACTAATGTGGAACGCTTGCATTAAAATTGCATCTCGGCCAGGTGTAAGGCTTCGGTTGTATCCATTTGCGTATGGCTCTGTGTATGGTATTCTTAGGTGTGTGTGTGTGTGTTATTCTAATGTTAGACCACCGTCGCGTTGCGACCTTTGCGAGGAGCGGCCTTTCCGCCTCTTTCACCGCGCGCGAGCCACAAAAGAACGGACAGATAGAACGGCAGAACGGCCTCCGGGCTTCCATCCACTGACCATTTGCCGAAGAGAGTGTGCTCAACACGAGTCCGCGCACTTTTACGCAACGCGGAAGAACGTCGTTTGGTCTGCATCGTAGACCATCACCGTCGAACGATATATACACTTCTTTCGGCGCGCGTCAAATTATCAGGAGAAAGAAAGAAGTGCGCGTAACGACTATCACACTTTCTCACCTCACATCTCAAAGTATCATACCATCGATGTTTTGATCATCGTCATTATCATCTTCATCTCGTTTCGATTTCCGAAACAATTGCAAGTGAAAAGTGAAACTTTTATGCTAATTCCATTCAATGCGCTTCAATTGATCCCGAACTTGCCATCTCCCATGCTTCCCATTCCATAATTGTATAAGCTACTTCGTGTGACTTGGAATCATTCTAATCAACCTCGAAATCCTGATCAATTAAAAAACCGTTGTTGATTGTTCAATACGAACAATAAAATACAC
Organism: Nicrophorus vespilloides; assembly: GCF_001412225.1. Classification (NCBI taxonomy): domain Eukaryota; kingdom Metazoa; phylum Arthropoda; class Insecta; order Coleoptera; family Silphidae; genus Nicrophorus; species Nicrophorus vespilloides. The sequence continues at coordinate 36,296 of NW_017096515.1, forward strand.
AACTCTTCTTTTCATTACACAATATTTCTCTTAAACAAATTTATTCAAAGATTTGCCTATCAACTTAATACACTTATTCATTTTTTTAATATTTACAATTTAAAAAAGAAATAAATATTTATTGATTCAATTTGTTATTAAACTCAATCAATTATCTTTGTTACAATATTTCTAATTAAACAAATTTCAATGAAGCTCAAGTATTCAATAAACGTTTGATTTTATTACTCAATTTAAACAAGATTATTTACATTAAATTCAACGATTTGTTCATTCAATTTCCTTATGAAATTTTGCTTCTCCCTTCAATTCTTTACCATATTTTCAATATAAACAAGATTGTTTATACTCCATAACTTATACTTTTTACAATATTTCCAATTTAATAAAGTTCAATTGAATTCGTTTTACATTAGCTTTTATAAACAAGTTTATTTATTTCTTCATATAAAATTATTCCATTTTTTATTAATAATTTGATGAATTACTTCCTCAATTTCAATGAATAAAATCTTACAATAAAATAAATATTTGAAATTAAAATCTAGCTATTATTTATAATAATTATTTAATTAACTAATTATCATTACTCATAAAATATATAAAAGTTCATAAAATCTATGGCTTTTCGTTAATAGAATTAATTTGAAATATATAATAATTACAAGACAATCTAATTTATTTCAATTGAAAATTAAATTCGAAAAAGCTATTGACCTGTGACTTCCTGCCATTAACTGAAGAATTAACAGCATCGCCATTGAAATCAATAAAAAGTAATGTTGAAAGGAAATTTACCAGACTGTAATTAAATCTAATTCAAACCTAAAATTATTTTAATCGTATCGAGGAAATAATATCGTTTTCGTTGATTGCGAAATTAAAAATTTCAATCGCCTAGCAACTGTCATTATTGTCATAAGTTATGATGAGTGTCCGTGTACAAATTGAAGAAACCATAATTGAGTGAATGATTGATTCGCAGTATTTCCATCGAAGTGTAATTACTTAATTAAATTAACTATCAATTAACACGAATTCTACGTAATCACACGCGTTATTTAAAGAGAAAAGAAAAAAAAATATTATACATATATCATAACGTAATTAGAAGTAAGAATTAATTGCATTCCTCCAAATACGGTTCACAGGCACGTGTTAATTTATGCATGCAACTGATTCGTATTGTTGCAAATTATTTCTAAGTGATTAATTATTATTAATAGATTAGAATCTGTCATTCTTTATATAATTATTAGGTGTAATCTACAATTTAGATGTTTTGTGTGATATTGTATTAGTTTACGTAATGGATATACTTTGCGAACGTTGCAGGATTGGAATCAATGAAAACGGTGGTGATTCACAGCGGATAGAATTCGTGATTTTCCAATTGATTCCGATTCAAAGTAAATCGTTTACCTGACCTGAAACTGAACTTTAATGCCCATGGGTGTATTCGACTAAGTGTAACGCGATTGCAACAAAATTACGCAAATTGTATAACGTACGTGCAATACAAATAAACTCTGTTATATAGTTCAATAGGCAATTTGTAGATCGAGAATAATGTTTGTTTAAGCACTTTAGAATAAATACATTTTGAAATGAATGATTTACTCAAAGATGAATTTGGGTGTGATATCTATTTCAATACTAATAGATCAACAAGAAAAAAATTGGATTGAAGTTGAGGTTGCGGAAACTGTAAGAAATTGATTTCTGTAGCTGTTGCATAATGAATTTTCGAACGTAATCCGTACGATACATTTTCAGACCGCAAGGATTTCTCTGGTTTTTCACCGTCGTTTCCAATGAAGCGTTCTTTTTCTGTTTCGAAACAGCTTTAGTCTTGGATCTTCGACCACCGTCGGTTTTGTTTTTGTTGTCGCCCATTCATCTTTGATTGATCGAGAGTTGTGGAGTGGATGATGGTAAAAACACAATCAGGGAATTAGTCAATCGGATGGTGCAGCTGATAATGGTCGCATATAAATAGTGTCCACCGTGCGTCATCGCGCTAATAGTTATATAATAATGGCAATAATCAATCAATTTATTTCCAATTGAAATGTGTCTCCATTGAAGCTCCGCCAACCATTAAGGACGATGATGGGGATAAAAATAAAAATAAATACAGAGAGAGCGACACGAGAGGCGCAATCTGTTTACAATTTTCTTGCCTCAACAGCAAATTGCTCCATCATCGTTTTGTTCCTGTCGCATTCTTATTTTTTTTTTTTATATTGAATTTATAGCAAGAAACAATAATTACCCTACATGCATTTACCTGACTAATTACAAAACGAAAATTGTGTAAATTCAAACGAGAAACTTTTACAGTTTATGTGTCCAACAAATAGTATTCATCTATTCCCTATTATATTCGTGTTTTTTTTATGATCCAAAGTTAATAAAAAAGTAAACCGGAGGATTGTAAATCACGCTCGATCAGATAGAAACCTTTTATTACACAATGCTATCTTTAACTGCAGAATTCCAAAATCGATGCTCCGATGCGATAAAACGCCAACACTCCGTCGGATCATCGCTCTGTGAGTGAGTTAGGTAACAGGAAGATTTTGACAACTCGTAAAAAGAGAAGAAATCAAATGGTGGACTGTTATCTTCGATCTCGTTCCTCCTTCATAGGAGAGTGAAGAAAAAAAAGGAAGAACTTAATGCTTTTACTTAGAATGTTGCGGGTTTGTTAATTCGCGAAGAAGAAAATAAAAACAAGGTATATGTGTGTGTGTCCGCGTTTTGTTTTTTAGAAAGGAAAAACGCTGAGAGACAAATGAAAAATCCATGTACTGCTAGGTAATATTTTTAAGGAAGCTTTCTTGCTCGTTGTTGCTCGTGATGTAAGTGAGGCTTTTTACTAGAAAGATTCCATTCTGCATCGAAGAATTCATTAACTTCTTTCGTGAATCCATATTTTTAGCATTAATTTAATCTTTTTTCAATATTCTCAATCATTTTGTAATATTTCTTATAATTTCTTATATTATCTTTAAAATAAGACAAATTTCTTACAATTTCATAGTTTTTCATTCTGCAAAGTTGAAACAATGATTATTACGTTTGAAATATAAAAAAAATATGTGGTTATTGATGTGTGATGGTTTGATTGCAATAAACACGAACAGCAGAAATAACAATTAAAACCTCCAATGGAAATGAATGGAAAATGCGAAGAGAATGCGCGCGGATTTCCTCGGTTAATTAATCGTAAAATGCAAATAATCAGTGTGTTCTCTATTAATTAAAGAACACTGATTAAAAATACAGAGAATGCTACTAAGGTAATACTAATTTTTATGTTTCTTGTTGTTTATGAATCGTGTTAATTAGAATATGTTTTCGAAATATGTTGGATTTATATGAGCTTTGCAATTCAATACAAATTATCTATTTTTTTATTAATTTTATTTATGAAATATGTGCAAGAAATTAGACACATTGGAATTTGTTGTAAACAGGAAATCGATCAAAACAATATTTTGCATAACATGTACAAATCCTGTAACCAGTTAGAATTTCCTCAATTAATCAATTATGAAATTGGTAAAGTTCCATTGAAATGTTAAATCAATTATCTGCAACGAATGAATGAATGAAGAAACACATTCATTCATTCAATCAATCAAATATGTTTTTTTTTTGCTGTATTAAATTTCAGTTAATTTATGGGTCTTATTTGTTTGAATTGTTGAAGAATCCTCGTGACTTCGATTAACTTAGTTGTTGGTTCGATGAAACGGAATGACCAGAATTTCCATGACGAAAATCGTAATTACGAGATGAACGTATATAATAATAATAACGAAAAAAAAAGAAGTCGAACGACGTTGTGCGCAGACACACGTGAAGCATCGTAATTATACGGTACAGAATTCGAGGATGGATGAGCGCCGCGTCCCGCTTTACGTCGTCCGATGGATGCGTGCGGCTTACGTGATCTTAGGAGGCTCGTGTCCTCGTGTATGATGTGCATGTACGTACAGCAGAACTGGGATTTCTCTCCGTCGCTCGTTCCTCTTTTCTTCTGGTGTTTATGTGATGGATAACTAACATATAGACTACCTACCGGGGGAACTAGTTGCATATATATTTATATTTATTTTATGATAACCTTGGGAAAACGTACGTTTGAGCATTTGCTTATGTCGAGTTTATAATTAAAATTATTTAACATTCATATGCACACACACAATCTTTAAGGAGAATAAAAATAAACGAAAAAAAAAATAATAAAATAAACACAAAAACATGGAATTCCGAAGAAGTAAAACTTCGATAATAACACACGCTTACTATTAATTAATTTATTAATTAGCAGCGATTGGCTTTGTCTCAATAGTACCAAATGCGGAATTCCTGATCTCGATTGAATACAATGCGTTTCATTGATCCTTTTTTTCATTTTCTTGTTGTCTTGGTCCTTTTTAATGCGGTTACTGCATACTAAATATGATGAGCGAATTCTACCGGTTCTCTCCGAGGAATTCATTTACATCGAAGTTATCTTCCAACGGAATCCGACTATGTTATTTATGATTTGCCGGGAAAGCGATATTTCATAATTTTTGCGGCGCAAAAATGTCCATTAGCAGCAAAAGCATAAAAGAAATAGAATGAGGAGTGAATAAGAATCAGGAAGAGCTACCACTATATCAATTGTACTATTTATTGCTTGTAACAAACAAAAATAAAGAAACGAAGAATATACACTTTATTGGCCGTTCTCTATTAAAAGGCCATAGCTTCTAGGCTTTCCAGCGATTATTCACGAAACGATTCCATTTATCCAACTGAAGTGAGTGTAAAACGGTCCGTGTTCGAACTCCAATCGATTGGAGCAAACAATCATAAAAGATAAATAATATTTGATGGGTTTCTTCGATGGGGAATGGTAATAATTAATTTATGCACGCTGATCGCAAGAGAGAGGCGAATTGGTTCGTTTATAATAATATTTAAAAAAAAATGGATATTTCCTGGATTAATTAATCAGTTAATCGTTTCATTAATAATCGGATCGTGTATAATTAATACAGTGAATTGATTGATGTAGATTCATATCAAAAAGATTAAAAAAATGAACATGCAAAATTTAAATATAAACAATGATTTTTTTTTATATTAACAATTATTAAATTGTCTAGTTTATGTTAATTATTTTTTAAGTTTGTAATCGTAAATAGTTAAATTCTAATTTATGTCTTCAGATTGATATTTTATAATTCCACTGCTTCGAACGTGGATGGCAATAAAAATCTTGTCTGCATCACAAATATAAAGATTTATTTATTTCCTCAAACATTTCTAGTTCTATAAAATTGGTACTGAATGAAGCTACGATAAATCAAAGTTTAAAGTATTCAATAGATGATGTATCCAGATTTAATGATGATTATACGCAGTAGACGTACAACAACAAAAAAAAATAATCTGAAGAGTTGATTAGCAAATCTGAATGTATGTTTGCATATGTAAAAGAGTTACGGTCGGCAGACCGAGAAATTTTTCTTCCTCCACTTCGTCTCACTTCTTTTTTTTTTCCTCCTCCTTCGAACCTGTGGGAAAATTTGCTCATCGTTCTTTTCTTCACCTATGAAAAACCATTTAGATGCGCCATCCATTCGCACTATACGAGCTACAGCCTTCCCATCTTCATCACATAAGAGCGCAAATGTTAATGAACTTTCCACGTAATTTATATTAGGTGTCTCGATGTTTGTTTGTTTTTCTTTAGTTTATTTGTTTTTTTCAGGACTGGATAAGTTAAGTGAAGGCACGAGCGGTTTGGCACGCTCAGAGAAAGTAATTCCATCAAACACATACACACTCTTACTCCAGTTTTGTTTCGTTTTTTTTTTTCTTTTCATCTCGATGCTTACATATTTTAACAGCTAATTGCTCTTTCGATTCCGATTATAGAGAGGCCGATTTTTTTTTTATTTTCTTGAAATGAGATTCATCTATTTTTCCATCCATTTATTACTTTTTTCGTTGCTTTCCTTATTGATTGGTTATGTGCAATGTACATTCCAATCGCGCCCACTTTTCACTTTTACCCTAAGACAAATTTCCTCGTTTCCCGCAATCAAAGGAAATTTGCAGCGTTACCAAGGACTTGATATTTAATTTAATCAATTCTAAGTGTAATGTTATGCAGATCTGCGTTTTGACGTTACGCGCGTGGGCTTTGCAAATTTGCAATTTGCTCGTTGGAAGAATAATTCTTCCCGCGGATTTACGAGGACAACTGGTGATTGATTTTTGATCTTATTTTCAATTACATATTCTAATAGGATTATCGAAGTATTCACGTAAGATCAGTTTAAATGATTGATCATAGTTGTGAGTAATTGTTGTGATTCTAGGTAAGGTAGTGAGTGACTTACATCGTCATCTTCGAGCTGTCCAAAAACTTCGAGTTTGTCCAATCTGATGGTGCCCTGGAAAGGGTAGCAAAGGGCACCTTGAGCGATGGTGCTGTTCGACCAGACGGAGACCTCCGGCTCCCTGCGCCCTATGGCGGGACCACGAAGACACAGGCTGAACTCCTGGGGGATTAGAACGCACGTTTCCATGGTATCAAGTTTTTTGTTTGATTGTCAGTTTGTTGAGTGATTGTACGTCTTCTTCTGATGAGGAGAGTGTTCTTGTCAAAATCACAAAATCATAATCGACGGATGACGACCGTGCGCTTTGGGGGTGGTATTTGGGGGAGGACGTCGCGACGCGGCGGGTTTTTTGAAAATACGGACGGACGTGAACGTGATCTAGTGACCGCAGCCTTGCTGTAGTGGCAGTGAACTAGCATTGACCCTCAGACACTTCTCTCGCCTTACCTTTACCTGGCGAGAGAGTCTTTTCGTCGTTTCCCCACCTCAAGATCCACGTGGATCTTCCATCTCCTTCGCTCCTCGCAGCAAGCGCCGATCGTTCCGTCTTCCTCTGGCTCAGAGACAGGTGTCTTAGCCGCTGTAGCGAACACGCCCCTACATAAGACATTCCCCATGAATCGGATACACCCTCTCCAGGACAATATGATGATCCTGCACACAATCACAAGACCAATTAATCCTGCACATATCCTCATCATAAACAAAAAGAGTAAACCAATTTCTTCCACCTGCAATTGATGGTAATTGCAGAAAACAAAAATCATTTAATTCCTAATCATATTTTTAGTAATCGCAACACCAAATTGCCAATTTCTAAATTTATTCATATAACAATTAAAAGTTATAGTATTCTGAAAAACATTAAAACATATTCCGTTCCTTATTTTAGAGTTAGTTTGTTGTTGTCTTGTTTTTTTTTTTGGAGGATTGCTTGATGCGGGGTATGCAAATGAGGAAATCGCGTTTGCGAACAAAAGCTTAAGAGGCACATGCTCTTCTGCGATTGGTCGAAGGAGCCGGGCGGTGGGAATTTTAATAGGCGCAGGTGAACGGAAGGCTCCTCCTCTCTGGCCCCCAGCGCACTTGCAAGGACGAGCGGCAGGTGCTGCCCCGTTCCTTCTTCCTCGCACAACACGATTTTGACTGGTACACAGGTACATGTAATATTATGCACTTGCCTACTAGGCCTCTCCTTTGATCCTCCAATCTTCCCTCTGCAAACAGGTGCCCTTCAGAAATATTTTTAGGGCACTTTATTATTGCCTATTAATGGACCTTTTCAGCTCTGCCCCCGGTGATTCATGACTTGCGACTTGCGGGATTTAATTATAGCGGTTTACTCAACCATAAGGTATTAATTGATTTACCATAATCACATTACAATATGCAACAAAGGACGATCCGTTTAACCATTCACCATACTATTATTATTAGCAATTAATCAATAATACGACAACTAAATCTCATTACATAATTGAATACAACTTTTAAATAATTGATTCATTCATCTTTGAAATAAAATGTGACACAGATTTACACTTTAATGCATATTCGATTATCTAATTAACGTTCATACTTGTCTCTCAACTCAATAAAACGTAAAGACGAGCTACAAATTTAAGAATCAACTTGATCTTAAATTACGTAAACGTAGTTATCAATAGAATATATCTAATGTAATGATAATATACATTTTATAGTTTTGGAGATATTCTTTAAAATTCCAAAATCGTATTAGACAAGTGTTTTCTTAATATGAAAAACAGAACTAATTTTAACAGGTAATTGAAAGATTTGTTAATATTATTCATAGTTTTGTCTTTAATTTGCATATATTTTGTTCTAATTAGCGTACATAGAAATATTTTAAAAAAAACGTGAACTCATAAAAAAGGTATATCTCTATCATCAAACATCATTACTTAATCTAAGTTATGTGAAAAGATGCGCAATAGAAGCCTGTTTTTGATGTATTTATAAAATATTTTAAAAGTTTTATAGTTTTGGAGTCAATTAATTAATTTTAAATAAGCATTTAAAATAAATTACGAGAATTTCGATAATAATAATAAAAATAGGTTTCAACAAAGGTATGCAACCAAATATACATTAAACGTGTATGTAGGGGAAAACAACTTTAGTTTCAAGTACTAATTTTTTTGCCCAATTTTGAAAAATTATTATGAGTAAACCATAAGAACTAGAAATTTATAAGTAGGCGTATTGATTAGATCAAACTTTTATCTATAATTTACATAAGTGTTTCTGTAAATAGAATTAGTAATTATCGAATAATTAAATATAACATGAAGTAGTGAACATAATCGAAATATCATCATATTTCAGTAATTAAGGATTATTAAGTAATAGTTGATATATCAAAAATATAGCTAATAGAAGACGCATTCTGATGTAATCATAAAATATATAGAAAGTTTTACAGTTTTGTTGTTATTCGAAAAATAATATTAAAAAAAAATATAAGTCTAATATTTTTAAAGCTATTGAAATTAGTTAAATTAATATCGAAATCTGTAATGATGTAAATAAACTATTACTAATAATTCTGAAAGTAATTAACTATTTAGGCAACCAGAAAATCACTTAATTTTATTTTCTTTAGGTTGCTTGTTGTATTTTGAAGTTCTGTAAACCGAAGGAAAGCCTCCTCCATATTGTTTTTGCCAGTAGTGAATTACTTGTTCGTTAGTTTTCAATTTCTTGTTACTTATTTGTGTTGAATGGCTCAGCGGTTTTCTGGGCCAGGGCCGAGCCCTGGAGGGCCTGGGGGTCCACCACCTCAACGATATCCGCCTCCACAAAACGCTGGAATGCGCCAGTATCCAGGCCCAAATTTTCCGGTAAATAACAATAAACAAATGTGCAATCATCAAAAATATTCATTGGATTTGTGTTGTTTAGCCAAGAACAGGATATACACCACCTCCTAACATGGGAACCAGTGGAGGCAGTATGATGCAACGTCCACCACAGCAGCCATACAGCCCAATGAGAGGAGGCCCTATGCCTCCACAACCTGGAGTTAAGAGACCAGCTGATGTTCGAGGAGCAATGCAGCAGAAAGGGTATATATTCATTATTAACAATTCATCAATAAGATTCTAATAATTGTGTTTTTAGTGAATACATGCATAGCAGTAAGAAGAAAAAGAAATTGGCTGATAAAATATTGCCTCAGAAAGTCAGAGATTTGGTGCCTGAAAGTCAGGCTTATATGGATTTGTTGGCATTTGAGAGGAAGCTGGATGCTACAATTATGCGTAAAAGGTTGGATATTCAGGAAGCACTAAAGAGACCTATGAAACAAAAAAGGAAGTTGAGAATTTTTATTTCTAACACTTTTTATCCTAGCAAGGATGCTAGTGCTGATGGTCCTGAAGGACCAGGACAAGAAGGGTATTTATTTTATACAAGGAAAGTAATCATTGTTATACAAATTGTTTGTATTTTAGTTCAGTTGCATCTTGGGAGTTGCGTGTGGAAGGCAGATTGTTAGATGATTCCAAGAATGACCCGAATAAAGTTAAAAGGAAATTTTCTTCTTTCTTTAAATCATTGGTCATTGAACTTGATAAGGAACTCTATGGGCCTGATAATCACTTGGTAGAGTGGCATCGTACTTTAACTACTCAAGAAACAGATGGTTTTCAGGTAAGATTATTTTGTATAGTTATTAAGTAATTTTGATTAATGGAATTTTAAATTTTAGGTAAAAAGGCCAGGTGATAAGAATGTGAGATGCACAATTCTACTATTACTGGACTATCAACCTTTACAATTCAAACTTGATCCGAGATTGGCACGTCTTTTAGGTGTTCACACTCAAACTCGACCGGTTATCATCAGTGCTTTATGGCAGTATATTAAAACGCACCGTCTCCAAGATTCTCACGAAAGGGAGTACATAGTGTGCGACAAGTACTTGGAGCAAATCTTCGCTTGCAATCGTATGAAATTTGCGGAAATACCGCAGCGATTGAACCCGTTGTTACATCCTCCAGATCCGATCGTTATAAATCATGTTATATCTGTCGAAGGTGGAGGTGATAACAAACAAACTGCATGCTATGATATTGATGTTGAAGTCGACGACACACTCAAGACGCAAATGAATAATTTCTTGTTGAGCACCGCGAGTCAGCAGGAAATCCAAGGACTGGACTCAAAGATCCACGAGACGGTGGATACAATCAATCAGTTGAAAACGAATCGCGAATTCTTCCTGAGCTTCGCCAAAGATCCTCAGCAGTTCATACACAAATGGATCGTTTCGCAGACGCGCGATCTCAAAGCTATGACCGATGTGGTGGGTAATCCTGAGGAAGAACGACGAGCGGACTTCTTCCATCAACCCTGGGCGCAAGAAGCCGTATGTCGTTACTTCTACACCAAGGTTCAACAGAAGAGAGCAGAGTTGGAGCAGGCCCTTGGAATACGTAATAATTAAATATTTTAATACATATACTTGGACTAAAATAAATTGAACAGAGCGGAACATTTTCGCTTCGAATATATAATATTAATCTAGACTTAATATATGATTAAAATATGACATTTATTCCATTAACAATTGGAAACAATTTATTTTTTATTAATTTTCATAGTATAATAGGGAGTAAGGAATTCATTAAATAAAAGCGTAGAACGTTGTGTAAAATATTTATTAAAAATTAAATATCGATATTTATATATTATATAATTTTTTTTTGCAAACACAATCTACCTGGTTTCTTTTCACTCTCAAACACTCATTCATTCAATACTCGTAAATTTGCCTTATCTAATTTTATTTAACATCTTTTAATTTTCTTACAGCGCGCTTATAATATATCAATGAATTCCGTCCGTAACAATTTGCTTGCTTTTAATTTCTCTCCAATTACATCCTATGGAAAACGATAATTGCTCTAATGAAAATAATATTTTCTGTTTCTTATTCTAGTTTAAAAGCCTATAAAATGACGGTATATTAACAAATTTATCAAGATTTCGGTAAAGTTAGTTGCTACATAAGCAATTATCTAAAATAGTTTAAAGGTCAGGTACATAATGTTCACAGAGAGAAAGACTGCAGGTCGTTAACCATATTTCAATAATTATTATCGCAGCCGTTTCATTGGATGGCGACATAATGTGAGAGCATTACAGACACATATTCTAATATTAAATATATTATTCGGTACAAAATATTAGAGTGAGAAAAAAAATAAATATCACCGTTTGTCATTTGTTCTGTGTTACAATATTGCAGAGTTAGAAGTGTTTGAGCTGCTACATTATTAAATACACTACATTTAATAAGATTTAAGAGGAAAACCTTGTTCAATCACTTGTAGCTTTGTTTTTGATAAATCGTAAAGAAAATTGTGTAAAATATTTATTGAAATTTAAATATCTTTTCGTTTCAAATAGAATCTACATGTGTTTTTGGGGTGTGTGTATGTATGTATGTTCTTCGCTCGCGCTTTCATTCATTCATCACCCATTCATGCAATACTAAATTTCACGAATTCTAATTGCCTAACATAATGTCAATTCTTTAAAAATACATCCTTCCTAATATAATTTTGTTTTTAACAATCCTTCGTTCCTAACATTAGCCACATCCACAATAGAATTCATTTAAATAACAACACATTCAGTAACATAATATCTTTGGCATATAATCTTAATTCACTAATTTTGCAAACAAAAAAAAAGTAATTATTCTCTTACCATTTCAATCCACTCTATATATCGATCGTTATTTACATTAATTAGTTGCAACATTTCGATGTCTTTTTCTTTTTCATTATTTGTGTTTATACTTAAAAATTAGATATTTGGTTCAAAATAGTATATCGTAAAATTAAAGGGAAAAAACAAACAAAATAGTTCCTCCTTTAACTTTGGCATCCGTTTGGCGTTAATTTGTTTCTGTTTGGCAAGTTTTGGTGTATTCTGTTAAGTGCTGTAGCGTCTCTTTGGTTTGTTTTTTTTGTCATCGTCTTGAGCTCCACACATTTTACTAGGCTTAAATTTAAATATTGCATTATGTAAAATCTACTTTAGAACATGTTTGAAATGGGGAGATCTCTTCTGGTCGCTTAGTTAATCGCTTATAGAGTTTCTGTGGCCGATGGTGTCGCAGATGGTTGAATTGTGACGCGTCTTCCTGCTACCCTCTTCGATCTCGATGTGAGGGTTCGTTGAATGTGAAAGGGCATTTGTTCTATCGAAGTCGATGACTACGTAGCTTTTACTGCTCTTCGGTACGCAGTCCGGCTGCGGCTTCGGGGGTTTTGGTTCATTCTTGCCCAGGTCGAGCTCGATGTAGTTTACTTCCTTGACGGTCAAGTAGATAGAGGTGGGTGTTGTTGGTACGGGGGTGTCCAAGGGCTTCATTTCATCAACGTTAGCATAGTTATGCTTGTGGTCTTCGCTCTCTGGATTCTGCTTGTTATCCGCGTTAATGTTCACATAGAGGGAAGTGGTGGGCTCTTGCATTTCGGCGTCCAAATTGATGTATGAGGCGATGTTGTCCTCCATTGCCATTGTATTGAGATACGCGTGCTCTATGCTATTCCGTTTGTTGTTGTTGTGTTCTAGGGTAGTGACAGAGATGGGACTGATGGGCCCATTTGAGTTCATGGATCCAGGTCTACTCAAAGTTGGCCTGATAGTTGGATTTAAATACCCTTCTGGTGGAGGTCTCCTTTGTACTTGGGGTAGTAAATCACCAAAGTTAAAATCATCATTTAAGTTTCTGTCCTGTATGTAGTGCTGGAGCATGTTGAAGAGTCTCTCAGCTTTCCTACACCTGAATGCGTAAATACCTGGGCCTGTTGCACTTCTCCTGCCACATTCGAATGTGAATATCTGAGAATCAAATCCATATTTTCTCAAACACCTCAGGGGCCATTTTGTAGGAGCCTTTCCCCTTTGGTGTAGGATCAGCTCAGTGTCTGTGAGCTCCAGACGGCCTGCACTCATGGCATGATACGTGGCATCCAAGTTCACCACTTGGAACATATTTGGGTGGGCATCGTTTATGTCCTTGCTGTTCACACAACCCATTTTGTTTTGTAAACAACTGGAAAAAATCACCTTACAGTAGTTGATTGATTGAAGCCAAGGTTTTTAGAAGTACTCACCCAACAATGAAGAAGATAATGAATGATAACAATTGGGTATTCCAAATACTACATGGTTTTTGGTCGGATTGATTGAGAAGCTGCTGCGATCTTCGACATCTCTTTCGCTGGTGGTTCAGGCAAGGCTCTGGATGCGGTGCATTTGCAGTGTGGTCGGGAATAATTATAAAACACAATAAGATGCAGACGGGTCTGCTGTTACGAGATGAAGTCCCTCGACGACGCCATTTTCCCAATTACAGATCCATCTCGCTTGCGCCCGCGTCTTTCGTTCATCCTTGATGTCAATTAGAGAAGGATGGGAGCGCTCTACACGATCATCTTCCGTGCCCTTTGGAAGAAAACGTAATTACTCATGGAATCCATTCTTCGAGGGGTGTCAGCCATCAACCCACTCTATCCCGTCACGACACCATTAATTAATACCAATTAATCCAGTTAATTATTTTAAATTTCAGTTGTACTTTACAAACTAATATATATTCGGCTACGACACCTTACGTTTTACAAAGTAACAAAAGATTATTTGTATAAAAATACTCCTTTCTCATATAATATTTAATCTATATTTTATGAATAAAATATGTTTTACTTGAAAAAAAGTAAATCATTATAAAGCTACGAAAATATCATGAATATTTTATTAATTAATTGAGTAAAAGATTACGTAAAAGAATAATTTTACAGCTTGATCCTTAATTTATCTTAATTTGAATCTAATTGGAAAAAAAACAAAGTAACAAAAGATTATTTGTATAAAAATACTCATTTCTCATATAATATTTAATCTATATTTTATGAATAAAATATGTTTTGCTTGAAAAAAAGTAAATCATTATAAAGCTACAAAATATATGAATATTTTATTAATTAATTGAGTAAAAGAATAATTTTACAGCTTGATCCTTAATTTACTAATTTGAATCTAATTGGAAAAAAAACAAAGTAACAAAAGATTATTTGTATAAAAATACTCATTTCTCATATAATATTTAATCTATATTTTATGAATAAAATATGTTTTGCTTGAAAAAAGTAAATCATTATAAAGCTACAAAAATATTATGAATATTTTATTAATTAATTGAGTAAAAGAATAATTTTACAGCTTGATCCTTAATTTACTAATTTGAATCTAATTGGAAAAAAATAAAGCAAATTACAGAAGTACTTGCAGTATTTTTCAAAAATATAAATATCTTTGAAACATTGGTCATAGTTTTATTAATAAACTACTTTTAATAATAGTAATAATGTTAATTACAATAGTTCTACAGAATATAGAAGTACATACACAGAGCAATTAATTGTATTGAATATAATAAATTAAGTAATAGATAATTATACAAAATTAAATAAAAACGTAATTCTGACTATACTTGTTTCTTCATTTAATACTATTGATAATAATTTTAGAATCAATAAGTTATGGAATTAATGTAGTCAAGAAAGTTTTTTAAATTCTTCTTTGTAAACTGCACATCCAACTGGTTAAATAATAATATGTATTATATTAATCAAGTATATCTATTGACCATAGGTAAAATAGATAATTCTTTAAATTCTCATTACTCCAGAAGCTTTTTGTATTTCTTCTCCTTTGTATACAGCACTTGGAGCACCTACATCTGGAAATTGCCTAAATATGTACATTAATTAATCAAATTGATGAAATAGCGCCATCTCTTCATCCTTTCCAAGACGTAATAATAATTGTAAGTCTGGCTCTTCTTTTGCAGATGTCGCTAAGAAGCGCGCAGCCGTCGGTGCGCATTGCGTGTTTCGATTTGCGTGGGGAACCAAGATGGCCGGCGTTGCTGCTGGTGACAGGCAGGGAGTGATTGAACCAGCGCAGCTCAGAGAGGGCAGCCCAGCAGAAGAACCGCTCTCGTGTTTCCAACTGGAAGAGATTACCAGCGGCGGTGAGTCAGAGGTGTGTGAAGATCAGGACCAGTCCTGAGTGCAGGTAATCGGCGAGCGACAGACACCCTCGTCGGGTGCCTTAGGAAGGAAACAAACAAAAAAAAAAAAAAGCGAAGAGGTGAAGGTGTGGAACTTCGACATCATCCTAATGGGTTCCTCCGTTTCGTGGCACCGATGAACCGTGACTCGTGATCCGAGTGTGCCACCACGTCCAAGTATTATTAGTTCTTGTTTTTTTTTTGTTGTTTGTTGTTTGCGTTCGGTGCACCACGGGTTTGTTTTCGTCCTGATTTCGGTGTGGAGTTAGCGGAAGTCGGTGCGCAAGATGTCCGGTGAGCGTGAGATACCGGCCGAGGACAGTATTAAGGTGGTCTGTAGGTTCAGGCCCCTGAACGACAGCGAGGAACGGGCTGGATCCAAGTTCATCGTCAAGTTTCCTTCTGGAACCGACGACAATTGCATTTCCATTGCGGTGAGTGTACATTTCAACCCCCCGTGTTCTTTTCTTTCACCTCAGAGCACAACCCTCCACCTCGACTCCTCTCTCCCCAACGAAAGTTGATCGATTCGAGCGTCGCGAGCTTGTCATTCTTCGCCAATTTACCACCCCCTACGATACCAACAAATTCAACATCCCAACAACTATTTTTTTGGATCCCCTCCACTTTTCCACCTAATGACTAATTAAACGGAAACATGTTAATTACTTTAGTCACTGCCTAAAAAAAGCTACTTTCCTTATAAACGAATTAACATTACTTCAATTCTTTATCCCAAAAATCGCATCAACCAATCAATTATCATTTTTAGGGCGGAAACGCTCCCTTATTCATTAGTAAAAGAAACAAAAGCGTTTAGCCCTTTTCAACACACCATCAATACTTTAACATCAACACAATGACGTTAGGTTGTTGTTAGTTCTAACTACCAATTGCGGTAGTTCCATTAACAGCTGGACGATCAATACCAATCTGCGACCGCTTTTTCCACTCTCGTCTCGTTCGCACCTAAAGTCCCGGCTTATCACCAATCAATACAATTCTATTTATACAGTTGATTTCACCTAATCAATCACTCCTAATTCCAATACATTTCGCATTCGATGGGGGCAGCATTACATAATTCACCTGATTGTAATTAACGGAGCTGGATTTATCACACGTAATTGTCAACTGACGCTGCCAAAAGGCCTAACATTGCATTATTCAGTCCACTGTTCAATTGGAAACTGCATTGAATAATTACACATTTTGACCCACATAGTCGTGATGCTAACAACACCCCCAGGCATCATCAAAACACGGTGTTTCTAAATTAACTTGTCGTTAATCATAAACAATACAATTGTTTGTAAACTTATCTATGGTTATACTTAATTTTTCATATGTTTATAGTGAATCATTGCAAGGAAATCCTTTGTTTACTTAATTTCTATTCTATTTGCTTATAAAACGGATGTAACTTGTATTTTCAATTTCTAAACAATGTATTTAATTTGTTAATAGAAACCTCGAACTTATACAATGATATTTCAGTAATGAAAATATGCAGTATTTTCATGCTGTACCTAATTAATTTAGGATCAACCACTGAAATTCTTGGTAAAGAGAGAAGTGTTCCATTTAAAAATACTTGAGGCATCTCGAAACCTGTACTAGTTTTTGTTGGTCATCAACCATGGGATTTTATGGGTCATAAATGTTAATAGCTAACCTTTCATGTAACTATAATCAAGTTATACAAAGTAAATAATAATAAATAGTATTTGAGACTAGTTTCTTTCATATTTGAACCATAATAATATACTAGGATGACAGTTGAAGTGATCTAATATAATAGTACAATTCTTTAATTAACAACGACTAATTGCTGTTTCTATGTCTTTATTTCTTTGAATAAAATATGGGTGTGACTACAATTTCGTAGAAGTCACGACTAGGTTCATATTTAGAGTAGCTCTTCATTAATTCTTCTTATAAGACATGTAATTAATACTTGATTCCTCTTAAATACATCGACTTTACGCGAAGATAATTAAATTTAAGAGACATGAAGATTCCCATATAACCTCCAGACTTAACCCAAAGATGGAAATAACAGATTTATGTATCTTAAAGCATCATCTGCAAACAAGTACACAAGGCTTTGTCCGTTTTGAAGTAGCAGAAAACTAGTAATAATAATAATTTCTTAAGGTCTTCTTAGCATGAAGATGTAATTACACAAACGATTTAAATAATTATTAACTGAACGTTATAACTTCAAAATTTATTAAATAACCTTCCAGTTTATTAAAGATACTTAAAAAGTAAATGGTAGTTAAATCTTAAAAAAAAATAACAAGTTGTTATTTTTAACATAATTGATTTTTATTTCGACGTAGATGCAATAACGAATAATTACTATTCATTGTGTAACAGA
Source organism: Nicrophorus vespilloides (assembly GCF_001412225.1). Classification (NCBI taxonomy): domain Eukaryota; kingdom Metazoa; phylum Arthropoda; class Insecta; order Coleoptera; family Silphidae; genus Nicrophorus; species Nicrophorus vespilloides. The sequence continues at coordinate 54,210 of NW_017096515.1, forward strand.
CGCTTACATTTTTTTCTTCAATCTGTTCTCCTCGTTTTTTATATATATATATAATTCATAGGCATATGTTACATAAATCACAGATACGAAACTCTTTCGCAATGTTTCTTGGAATTTCTTCACAGAACATGCCCACACTCACGTTGGAGAATCCATCGGAATTCACAGTTTTAAGCAATTTTGTTTTTCGAAAATTACTCCGAGTTATTCAGAGATCATTGTCCTTTGTCTAAATTTTGATGAACGCCGAGAGACTCGGAACGGAACAGACTTTAATAGAAAGCGTTAATAATATAAGACAACGTTAATACAGTTTAATTGGTTTTGGAGTAAAATGAAGTATGCTTTAACGATGGCTTAGAGAGTTGTTTGTAGAGTGATCAAAAATGTACTAAATTTTCTCGGTCGCAACTCAAGGACATTCGAGTTGTTCCCAGCTCCTCGTTTGGAATTATTTGTAAATTTATCAATAATCTGAGGAAAATTAGAGAAATGCGTATAGCTGAGACTTCTTAATTAATTACACAACCAATTTCGGTGTATAATGGAAACGACGTTGAGTTTCGTAAAATGTATTTTACATTCGTAATATTTTAAAATCTATTTTTAGACATTAACAAATTCATGGAACCTTTACACCATGAACGTACGGAGTTTAATTTCCTGCCATTAAAGTGCACTATTGCGAAACCGGAGGAAGGGGGGAAACTCATTAATTCGCGTTCCTCATTTTTTTTTTTGTAACTTTTTCTCGTAGTAAAATGTGATTTGAGGAAGAATAATCCACGTGCTTTTTATCGTTCGTTTTGGTTACGTTGAGCGCGAAAATTTATTAATAAATTCTGACTTTTTGAACGTCTGCCAAAATCGCTTCGAAATGATGTTATGGAAAAGAAATCTTTAGATAGAGATTGACAATGAATTGAGCTCATGTTTGTTGCATTATTCTTTCGAACATGTTGCAATCGAATTATCGTCGCGGAGAAAAGCTTCAAGCATATTGTATTATTATTTTTTTTATTGCCTTGTTTAAATTACATTTTCTATTTTGTTGCATCGTCAGCAACCTTTCCTATTTCCAGGTTTTCTTTTCACTTAACACCTCGATGCGCTTCGCTGATTAATTTATTATTGCTCTTCAGCACACACACCTATCTCTAGTCTGGACACGAATGCTATAGTTTTTTTTTTTGTATCCTATTTAATTTTTCCTTTGGCTAATTAACTCCATGCTCCTTTGACTGTAACCATTATGGTTTAGATTTCACCGTTCCCGAGCAGCGAGGCTATCCAAAGTCGGACTGGTTAAATTCTTCTTTGTTTAAACCATCCTCTCTTCGTTTCTTCTCATTTAATTCATGTTTCGCGCATAATGAAGACAGCATCTGTTTTCTTTTTCTGGCTTATTTTCCGATGATTACGTGGGTTTTGTTCCGAGCCCACCCATCCTTTGTACTGCACATATTGTGTGCTTTGACGTTACCCACTTGCCTGTAGCTCCGTTTCGCTCGTTTTCAACATATCTCTTTCCGCGTATGACTAATTCCCACTTTTACCAATTACTCAACACACATCGTCGAGGCTACGAACCTACTTCGAGAAATATCGAAGCACATTTACAATCCACAATGCGATCACAACTATAAATTATAAATATACCACGAAGCAATGACCGCAATCTGCTACTTTTAATGATACCTGTCCATTTAAGAAAAACAAACAGTTTGTTCACCTGCGTCTAATCAATATTCAAAAATCGATCTGCTTTGCAATTCATATATAATATAGTTGAAGAGATTTTCATCTATCGAAATGCAGCATTTCTTCCAATTTGCAAATTGGATCGGGCTTCATGTCTCACGCGACGATTTCACTCCCTTTTCCCATCCCTATTTTTATTTACTCTGCGGTTTTAATTTAAAACTAATTTAAAACTTTTCATCTTTGCGATTGCTTTATTATTACTTCGAGCGGATGCAATAAAAATCCACAAAACATTTCCTTGTTATGTGAATGTAGTTTTCTTTTTATATATTTTCCTTTCGTTGGTTGCGAGTGTGTTCCATTTCCGAAGGCGCTCCGCCCTTAGAAATCAATAGTACAGGCTTGATGTGATGGCGGTGGTGGAGAATGCCCTTGACCAAAGGCGCGCCACTGTCTGCATCCTGCACCACCCCTCTAAGCTGAATTATGTATTTAATTTGAATGATGTTGTTTTCTATTCCCTAAAAAAAAATCTGCTTAAAAGATGTCCCAATTGGAATTCCAACTATGCTCCTCCATCTTCCCGTCCGTGTGTGTTACTCTCCCAAAATAACTTTCTCGTCTGCATGTTTACACAAATCAATGGGGAAAACGTCGCCGCAACATGAGTCAGATTATGGCTACCACCAATGGGTCTTTGGATTCAAACTCGAAGGCGCGCGCAATCTAAAAAATTGATCGATTTTGTCGGATCCATCCGGTTTCCTTGACCTATCTTCAACATCCACCCATCCTGTATATCTCCGGTCGCATCATGCGGATTCTGGAAGTAGTTCAAGGACCAATTCCCTAAACTTCTTTTGTTTTTTTTTGTTGCAGGGTAAAGTGTATTTATTCGATAAAGTATTCAAGCCCAATGCGACTCAGGAGAAGGTTTACAATGAAGCCGCCAAAAGTATCGTCTCAGATGTGTTGGCCGGGTACAATGGTACAATTTTTGCATATGGCCAAACGAGTTCTGGTAAAACGCACACGATGGAAGGTGTGCTAGGAGATCCCGCCAAGCAGGGTATCATCCCCCGCATCGTTAACGACATCTTCAACCATATCTACGCGATGGAGGAGAACCTCGAGTTCCATATCAAGGTCTCCTACTTCGAAATCTACATGGATAAAATCCGAGATCTGCTCGATGGTGAATAAGAAGATACTAGCTATAATTAAAAATGATATTTAACGAAATAATTATTTGTTTTAGTGAAAAAGGTTAATTTGAGCGTGCACGAGGATAAGAACCGCGTACCTTTCGTGAAAGGCGCGACGGAGCGTTTCGTTTCCAGCCCAGAAGAAGTGTTCGAAGCCATCGAAGAGGGCAAGTCGAACCGTCACATTGCTGTTACAAGTAAGTAAATATTGGCAATTCAATTATACTTATGTAAACATGTCTTTTTCCTCTTAGACATGAACGAACACTCGTCTCGTTCTCATTCCGTGTTCCTAATTAACGTGAAGCAAGAGAATCTGGAGAACCAGAAGAAACTTTCTGGTAAACTTTATCTTGTCGATTTGGCTGGTTCTGAGAAGGTTTCTAAGACTGGTGCAGAGGGTACCGTGCTGGATGAGGCAAAGAATATTAATAAATCTCTATCCGCGTTGGGCAACGTTATCAGCGCTTTGGCCGACGGAAACAAAACCCATATTCCGTACAGAGATTCCAAGTTGACGCGTATCCTCCAGGAGTCTCTGGGAGGTAACGCGAGAACCACCATCGTCATTTGCTGCTCGCCGGCGAGCTTCAATGAGTCCGAGACTAAGTCCACTTTGGAGTTCGGTAAGAGGGCTAAGACGGTGAAGAACGTGGTCTGCGTCAACGAGGAATTGACGGCGGAAGAATGGAAGAGGCGTTATGAGCGTGAAAAGGAGAAGGTCGGTAGGTTGAAGGGCAAAGTTGAGAAGTTGGAAGAGGAATTGGCCCGCTGGAGATCTGGAGAGAGCGTCAACCTAGATGAACAAGTTAACTTCAATGCCGAGGCCGAGGCGAGCACTCCTAGTGCTGTTATGGAGGAATCCACTACCGGACCAGTTGGTATGTAGCTTTGTATTCATGTTGTATAAATGGGTAACTAATTGGAATTGTATTTCAGAGGTTGGACCAATGCCAGCAACACCAGCATTAATGATTGGATCCACCTTGGGATCAGAGGATCGCCAGAAACTGGAACAAGAGCGCGAACGCCTCTACAAGCAGTTAGATGAAAAGGACGAGGAAATCAACCAGCACAGTCAGTACGTCGAGAAATTGAAGGAGCAAATGCTCGAACAAGACGAACTGATAGCGTCTACTCGTCGCGACTATGAGGCTCTGCAAGCGGAGATGAATCGCATCCAGCAGGAGAACGAGAGCGCGAAGGAAGAAGTCAAGGAAGTCTTGCAAGCTCTCGAGGAGTTGGCCGTGAACTACGACCAGAAGTCTCAAGAAGTCGACGCCAAGAACAAGGAAGTCGAAAGCATTTCTGAGGAATTGATGCAGAAGCAGGTATCTCTGAATACAACTGCCTCGGAATTGCAGCAGTTGCGCGACATGAGTTCCCATCAAAAGAAACGCATCGCCGAGATGCTGAGCAATCTTCTGAAGGAATTAGGCGATGTCGGAACTGCTTTGTGCGGTGAGAGGTCAGATTTGAGCATCACGAATGATTCAGCTAAATTGGAGGAGGAGTTCACCGTTGCTAGACTGTACATCTCTAGAATGAAATCCGACGTTACCAATATTACGACGCGATTACATGAGCTCGAGAACTCGCAGCAGGACAGTAACAAGAAGGTTACCGAGTACGAGAAGGAGTTGGGTGAGTGCAGGCTCCTAATTTCCCAACACGAAGCTCGCATGAAGAGTTTGCAGGAAAGTATGAGAGAGTCTGAAAATAAGAAGAGGGCTTTGGAAGAAGATATAGATGCGTTACGAGAGGAATGCGCAAAACTTAAAGCAGCTGAACAGGTATATATTATGTCAACTTCATTTAGTTTTTGCAAAATATTTTATTTATGAAATTTTTTAGGTTTCAAGCGTTAGTGAGAGTGAAAAGAAGGAAGCTACCCAGTTACGTTTGGCTTTGGAGCAACAGATGGATCACCTTCGCGATGCCCATCAAAAGCAAGTTGCAACGTTGAGAGATGAGATCTCCGAGAAACAGCAGCTCATCAGCGACGTCAAAGAGTAAGTCCGAATGACAACAACTATGATCGCATATTTATATTCACGTTCTTTTACAGCTTGAACCAAAAGTTGACGTTGGCACAGCAGCAGTTGCAAGCGGATTACGAGAAACTTAAGCAAGAGGAATCACAGAAGTCCAACAAACTGCAGGAATTAATGTCAGTAGAAAAACAATCATTATTACTAACAAACCAGCAAAACAAAAGTCGCTCTTCTACCCCGCGTTCCCAATGCCGTTGCGACAGCAACAAAACCGAATCCTCTCGACCGAACTCTCCTATTTACATCCAGCGACCGAAGGCAGACGCATGGGCCGACTTCGTTCCGTACAAAGACGAGAAACTGTTAACAGACAATTCGGACGATTCCGACGACGCGCCGAAATTGCGCAAAGATACTCTCAACAGAATCACGAAGCTGGTGCGATTCAATCAACGCAACCAGCGAGTGCAAGTGCAAGAGCAAGACCTGAGACAAATCGACAATGAAATCCCCAACTATTTCCATCAGTCCGTCTTTCACATACACACTTTCCATCTTCACCTCTTCATCTCGCTCACATTGTTACTAGTCACGCACAAGTGTCCGCATTATTTCGTCGTCATGTAAATTGCAAAGAGAATACCAAAATCCAATACTATTTTTTCACACTGCGAAAACAATAATTCTTAGGGCAAGAGCAAAAGAAATGTCGAAAGTTAACTCGCTCAGATAACGTGGAATTAATAATTATTATTTTCTCTGGTCACCTTAAAAGAAGACCGACGAAGAAACATTTATTTCTTTATTGGCGATTATTTACTTTGTTCCTTTAATCAGACAATAATGGAATTTATCGCATGTTACCTGTACCTCTTTCAGGGCCTTCTTTTAGCGTGATTCAAGTAGTTTGTTTATATATATATATTTTTTTTGTTTTAAGTTTTTGGTTCGCGTTATTTTGCATTTTTTTAATTTTTATTATTTATTTTTTCGTCAAAAGATGGGACGGACGTGATTTGTCTCTGGTCACAAACCCTTTCCACAACTCTTGATTTCCTTTTCAGTATAGAACAAAATCCTCCCAAGTATTCCCAACCTTTAACTATGTATATTTAAGGATCGAGTGTCTCCACAGTCTGTAAGTTTTTAAATATTAAATTAATGAAAGAAAAATAAGCAAGCAAAAAATGCTATACACCTAGTGTATGTTATCTTTTGCGTTTTTCTGCAGCTAGATTCAACATTCCAATGAAGCGAGGGAATTTTGTGTGGATTTTGTTAACACTCGCCCCAATCCATTAACATGCAAAATTAACTAATCTGTTTCCTTAATTACTCGTAAAGAAAAGCGCCTTTTGTTTTGTATCTTACTTTACCTTTAATCTTGACAGAGTCACGACACGCAAAGTTTCTTAACTTGTTCCTCTTGTTTGGTTACGTTTTTGGTTGTCACTGCCGAGTTTCACTTATTATGCTTTTCTCATTTATTTTTCTACCTTTTTTTTTTTAATTATTATTATTATTTATTTTCTTTCAATTTTCTTTATTAGTAATTGAAGCCACGTTAAATGACAAAATAATAATGAATGTAGGAATTTCGTTTGGGCCTTTTTTGCATGATTTTTCGCAATGTGTAAAATCGGCCTTATTGTACAAAGAATGTAGATAAATTGTTTGTACATAGTCTGTAAATGTATAAAATGTTGTAACGTAAACGTTATTTAATATGTAATGAAACAAAACAAAAACAGAGCAAACTATTTTTATGAAAAAGATGAATAATATATTTTTCTCTGCTCTTGAAACGCGTTCAAAGAAACGCTTGATTCGAACGGTCGCAGTTTGATTGATGATTAACAACGAGTTTGTATTAAATACAAACGAAGTATTGGAACTGATGTTTAAGTTAATTATTTATTTTCAATAATAAAGCAAGCAACGAGGAATATTTCTGTGAAATAATATTGTTCCAATATTGATAGAAAGTTCGGGATAAGTCGGGTAACGAAGCATATATTTTTTCTGATTTACAAATTATTGCTGGTGATTGAAACTTTGAATGCCATCAATTGTGACTGTTCCTAACAAGCTGTGTTTAACAATAAGTGAATGTAGCTAAATTAGGTGATAATATTGCGGACAGTTTTTGTTCTTTCTTTTCTCTTAATTTTGATCATTTTATTTTTTTTCGTTTTAACCAAAAACCTGACCAAACGCCAATTTTCGTTGATTCCACTAAGAAACTGAACTCTGCTGAGAATTGAGGGGACCCAGAGCGACAGATTAATTTGATAAGTTTGAATGATTTAATACACAGCACCAGTAATGATAGACGCGAACAGGCCAAGAAGGATCTTAAAGGACTTGAGGATACCGTCGCTAAGGAGCTGCAGACTCTGCACAATCTCCGCAAACTTTTCGTTCAAGACTTGCAGGTAAATTGAATGATGATTATATAGTGTGGTCTTTCATTATCATTAATGTATCTTTGATTGCAGACACGCATCAAGAAGGCTGTGACCGCTGAGGATAACGAAGAAGATGGTGGTTCTTTGGCACAGAAGCAGAAGATCAGCTTCCTCGAAAATAATTTGGATCAGTTGACGAAGGTGCACAAGCAGCTGGTGAGGGATAACGCGGATCTGCGTTGCGAATTGCCCAAGTTAGAAAAACGTCTGAGGGCAACGATGGATAGAGTCAAGGCTTTGGAGACTGCCCTCAAGGAAGCCAAGGAAGGAGCTATGCGCGATCGCAAGAGGTTTGTCTCTTCTGAACTACACGAAAGATCAATTACTTGAATTCATTTGTTTTTGTAGATATCAATTCGAGGTTGATAGAATTAAAGAAGCTGTGCGGCTAAAGAATTTGGCGCGTCGTGGTCCAGTGCCCCAAATTGCTAAACCCATCAGGGCTGGACAACAGCACCATCCAATGATCACCGGAGGCGTAGGCACCAACATGATGCACGGTGCTTACATGCAAAGATCCGATGAGAACCGGAAATCCGTCATCTCAGGTGGTAAAGGAGGTAAGCAATTATCGTATACTTCAAACACCTCGCCCAGTTTCCAATCCTAAAACCGATTTCCAATCTGTAAGTTTCTTCTCTCTTTTTGTTTATAGATGCAAGTTGAAGTAATTGTAAATATAAATTTGTTGTTGGGGATTCGCCTTAAATGTTATTGCTAATACGGGTAAGAATATTTACCTGTCATTTGCATTTTATCCATCAGCTATAACCCCTTACCCTGCTCTTGAATAACGTAATAACTATTTTCTTGTTCCAGACGAAAGTTGAAGAGCTAACGCCCCATAGACGATGGTGCCGCAGTCCCAGTTTCTAATTAATTAATTATAAGCTACAACTAAACTTAAATTTACATCAAGAAGAACAACAGCAACAACAACAAAATAAGATTCACAAACACCAACAATTCTCTATAATAATTATTATAATACGCTAAATCTATGTTTACGGAAGTTTTACCAGCAAGATAAAAAAAAAATTGTCTATATTCTATATATAGTGTGCTTGTAAGGAAAAAAAATAATTGCGCGATATGAAGAAAACAAAAAAAAATATTGTTACGATTCACACCGGTAAAAAAAAAAGAAAGAAAATGAAAAAATAATGTTGAACACACACGTTTATAACATATTATTTTATTTTTCGTTTGGTATTCTTAATCAGAAAACCCAGAAAACGGAAGAATAAAAGGTGTATGCAATAGTGTAACGTTCCAAGCCGTTTTCTTTTCTTTTATTTAATTAAATAACTTATTTATTTTACGAAATTTGTATTAACTGCAAAAATAGTTTTATTAAGAAATCGATAGGCGAATTTACTGATATATATATATTATGTTTATGATGTCTAGAGAAGAGGAAAAGCGACGGGATAAAATAAAATTGGATTTTTGTTACCGCAAGAAAAATAATTATTATACATGGAATGAGAGCTGCACGATAATTGATTTACTAATTTTCATATATTTAAAAAAAAAAGTAAAAGCATTACCAATGCCGCCTGTGTCCTCCTTTCGAAGCTTATATACAATATATATATTTAAACAAAAAATTAATAGAAAAGTCTATGTATATGCATTATTTTTGCACTATTCAATATTGGAAGGTCTGGAACGAGGGATTTGTGTATATATATATATGATAATAATGAATATATTTAGTGAAATGGGTGAATATTTTAAATGTTACCGCCTTTTTGCGTTTTTACGTTCTATTGTCGCACGTAGATTTACTAAAAACAAACAACAAGAACTAATAACTACTAACAAAACTTAACTACTTGATGTGAAACGGTAAGATTTAAAATATTCCGCATGCAATCGTGATACCGATTATTATAGTTATATGCAACGCAATGTTTTATTTTTCTATTGGATGGATATGAAAAGGTGGTAATAATATTCGGATGGAAATTAATAGTTTTATGCGCACTCGTCTCCTCTTCAGCAAACTGCAAGAGGGACGACAAGTATATATTTTTTTATTTCTTCCCTCCGCCCCCACATTTTTAACCAGCCTATAATTGTATGTGTGTGTGTGCGCGCTCAAATGTATCGTATGTAACAAAACAAACAAACTTGTAATGGTACTAAAAACGCTTCATCTATTGGACGAGAAACATAGCACCGCCCCAATCGTTCGTGTGCAGCTGCATCAACCAATCATGTCTAATCTTTTAGGCGAAAAAAAAAATGAAACAAGCAAATATATCTTATACTACATTACGAACAATCTTCTGGGCGAAAAAATATTTTATATGATTTGTATAAATTTCTTAAATTAAGCGTAATCATTATTGACCACTATGTTTTTTTTTTCTTCTCTGTCTCTCTGTGATGCACGTATATAATTTTCTGTTTGTAATTAAGGAGGGCCGACTTGACTCGATTCAAGTCCAGCAAATTGACAAATTTTAGATCAGGCTACTTCCTTGCATTTTTTGTTTTGTTTTAATATATATTATAACAATTCTTCGCTTCGGTATTTATCCATCAGCTGTGAGGCTTCGATTAAATAAAACCTTTACTTTTTCTCCCCCGAATACCTTCTTTTTTGTGATATACTTCGGCACCTAACGAATTGTCAGCAAATAATAAAAACAATCAGTCCAGTTTCCTTATAGTCTATGTATCACTATGTTATTTTCTACAATACTAATTTTTATACTTTTGTGTTTTGGATGTTGAAGAAAGAAGCGAAAACTGCGTAACAACAAAAACTGGAGTATATCTTGTGCAACTAGTGTAATTATAGTGGATGCTTATATTTATATATATTTATTATTATTAAAAATGAAAAATACGAGAAGAAGGATCAGAAAATTAAAAAAATATATAAAAAAAAAACATTGAAAACAGCACATGGATCTTGTTCATTTCTTAAATTTAAGTTACGAAAGGAATGTAATAAAGTGATGAGTGGTTACTTTTTGATATATTCTTTGATTTTTGTAGAATTCCTGTTTTATAACAACTCAAGTAGATATCTTCGCCCATGCTATACCAAAATGATTTTCGATGCCCTCAGCTCAAGCTAACTAGATCATTGCATTAAAACTAAATGTCTCAACTTTCCAACTGGCAGTTTTCTTATATCATTTGTTCGCTTTCAAATGAAGCTGCTAAAAAAAATTTGAATTGATGATTGTATTTTGGGTTGCAGTATACTATTTATGTAATTGAATTATCTTTAATAATACAATTATGTTTTAAAGGTGATTATATTATTGTTTATATATTCAAGTATAGTATATATATAAATTTGTGTAAAAGTTTTAGGGCTTTTGCGTTCTTGATTTGTGTATATCGTTAAAGGATATCAGTTGTTGTTTTCCTTTTTTCCAGATAAAACAAAGCAAATGAAATGAAATGGTAAATGATGTTTTGGTGCGTTAGAGCGAGACATGATTAGTCCTGTGGTCAGCTGTTGTTATGCTTCTCACTGTATGTTCTCTTTCCCCCCTCTCAATGAAACGTTGGAAATGAAATCATACACAAGGACACATAATAACCTCCCACTAGTGCGGATCCTCCAGTCGCAGTAGTTTTCTATTTTCTTCGGTAACAGTTTTTCCTCATTACACTTCTAGTGTCCTATTTATATAATTACGTTGCATTGTTTTAGGGACGCTGTGGAGGCACTTTACAAGTGTTGAAACTGATGTCTCAAACAACAATAACAAACTCCAGCTTAAATCAAGACATTAACAGGTCAACAATTATAATGCATCCAGCAATGCAGTATTAATCATTTCCATTGTAGACTGCTGAATCAGCTCCTGGAATGTGTGCAATTGTGCCAGAGGCGATTTGGTGGCAAAACCGAGATTGCTACAGAATTTGACAGTTGTGTCTCGTCCTTATGCACATCACTGGAAGCTGTATTCGAGCATGGGCTCAGGAACAGGCCGCTTGAGAAGATTTCCACATTGAAACAAGTATCTGAGGTTGTCACAACTACACTTCACTTGAACAACGATACCCCATGTAAGAATTACATTTTGTTTGGTTTCAGTTTGAGTGTATTGTTTCTTAACTTTGGTGTTTGTTTTCATTAGCATATTGGCCTTTTATTAAGAAACATTTAACAAGGCATGAGTTTGAACGTTTTGAGTTGCTGAAGCAAGTTTGGACGAACGGGGGCAAGTGCAAGGCTTGGATACGCTCGTCCCTGAACGAGCGCTCGTTGGAGAGGAACTTCCACAAGGTATTGAGCGATCCCGATTTGTTGCATACATACTACGAGCATTGGGCTTTCCTTTGCGATCATGAGCGCAGCAATTTATTGCCAAATATGGCAGCAGGTTTAGCTTCCATATTATTCGCTGTGAATATCGACAAACCGGAACTGAATTCGAGCTCTAATCGTGTTGTTAAGCCAGAGCCAATTATCGAAGCTCCATTGATAGGTAGGTATTTTCAAGTACTGCATTCAATTGTTATTTGAATATATCAAGGAAATCATTTTTTTAAAATACGCAAATTGATAATTCGTTTGCAATACTATAATTTCCCTACTGAATAATCTGTTCATTTGTTTACTTGTATAAATTACAATTATCAGTAGCATAATGATAATTTGTGAGTATCAAATTTAGAACAATGCTCGCATTAACGCTTTGCACTCGTTTACAACGCTTTGAACTGAATGTGTTATTTACATTCTGAAATTGCTATTCCAGAAAAGGTTGCATCCACGGATAAGCGTAAGAAGAAGAGGAAAGTGGCGAAACAGTTAATTTCGTTCGATGATAATGAAGACGACGATAACTTTGATGATATTTGCTCGAGTGTACCATCGAGTATTAGCAGCGTAATTTCGGAGACTTTCGAGAGTAAACAAGTGTTTGCGTCGATAAGTGGTGCGAGTATGGAGGAAGAGAGCAGCGGGTCCAGCGACACCCAGAGCAACGGATCCGACGAGGTGCTGTCGAAGACGCCGCAGAGAAAACTGAGCGTGGAGAACAGCGGATCCAGAGACAAGTACCCGAATGTCCAGATCGAAGGGACTTTGACGCCCTTGGAGCCGGACATCGGCGAACTGACTCCAGTCCAAGCAAACGGCGATGTCGAAATGGCCGCCGACATTAGTGCAGTCCTTTCGAGCATCGAGATTAAGAATAGGGAGGAGGTTAGTAGGTTAGAAGGAAGACTGAAACTGTTTGAAAAAGAGAATGAGAGTTTGAAGGAGCAATTGAAGCATTACATGGGCGCAGTGCAACTGTTGAAACAGAAGGAGGATGGACCGGATTACAGGAGCGAAGCGAAGCTGTACGAGAAGAAGCTGGTGCAGGTGGCTGAGATGCACGCGGAGCTGATGGACTTTAACGGGATGCTGCAGCAGAATCTGTATCAGAAGGATGCTCAGATAGAGCAGATGCGTAAGGAGCTCGAGGAGTTCAAGGGACCATTGAATTCAGAGGACGAAGCGGACAGGGGCTGTGTTAATGTTTGGATACCGTCTGCATTCCTTACAGGTTTACTAACATCCCCATCTTAGCGTAATAATAATACAGTTGATTATGTTTAGGAAGCGGTTCGGAAGCCCACCATGTATACCAAATTTATTTGAGAGCCGGCAACGACGAGTGGAATATCTACAGAAGATATGCGCAGTTCCACGCGTTACACTCTGATTTGAAGAAGCTAGATTCGGCTATCTCTTCTTTCGATTTTCCGCCGAAGAAAAGTCTACGTAATAAAGTAACTTAATTACTCCTCCAAAAAAAAAAAAAAACGTTTATCACATTTAGTATTTTCTTTTCAGGATTCGTCTTTAGTGGAGGATAGACGCAAACGTTTGCAGACCTATTTAAGGAAGATTTTACTTCATTGGCCTGAACTGTCGCAGTGCAATAGTAGATTCCTGCTGGAACAGCACCTGTCGTTCTTCAAGTTGGTTTGTCGCCTGGTGCACCAGAGTTTTGCATGTTATATCTATAATTTAACAAATTTGCAGGGAACAGAAGGATAACAAGAAGCGCAGCATCTTCAATTCTAGGCGCAGTGGGAACTCGTCGACCGAGAACCACTACACCGGACTTTAATTTCGTTGCCTTTTAAATCAATTTTTTTTAGTACAATTATTTACTACACTCAGCGAAATTGATAACGAGGAAGCTGTTTTATTGGAGCTAAATGGTTGCGATGCTAATGATATTTTATATATTTATTCCATATATTATAATTACCAATAACATAAAGTCTTATGCGGGGATAGTACAATAATCTTCATTATCATTTATTTATTCCCTTTCATCTTGCAACGAATTCATTATCATGAATTATTTACAAGAAATTTACTTTTCTAACACTACGTTATGGTTACAAAATGTATGAATTAGTAATTCCAAGTAAACATACTTACTTAACTTACATTAAGTTGTATATATGGTTGCATTTGAATTTTGATTTTTTTAGAAACAGTAAAAAACTTGAATTTTCAAATTTGCGCTCTCAATATAATGAGTATTTCCAAGGCAAATAAAGAATATTTTCTTTGCGCCATTAAATGGGTGTGTTTGGAAGAAATGGTTGTTGAATTAGGTCATCGACCATGTTGTTTTGTCATCGTTATTATGAATTTTTATTTTATTTTTCATTCAACATAAATCTAAAAAGTATTTATGTATTCCAATTTGCAACTTAATTGATTGCAATTAGTTGAAGTTGGGAGAGAGATAGAAGCAGAGAGTGTTTGATTTGATGGTGGCTTATCACAAGTTCGTGCACTTTGCCTCATCAAGGTGTTTGATGTAACTTGAGTGTATAGCTATAGCGCTCAAGTGTTTACGTACAGTGCGTGACAATGGTGCTTTCGAAACCTCTGTACGATTTCCTAGGATTCTACTTCTCTAATCTGTTCAATAATCCTATAAAAACAAAGGCAATAAGCTGGTAAGTTTGTATAGATGACCTCTGAACCATCCTCATCTAAAACACACTTATGGTTTTCCTTTCTGATTTATAGCTGCGTCATAGCATCGGCCGGTAACTTGGCCTCGCAATACTTAGCTGGCAACAAGATATTGAATCAGCGCAGTCTACTTGCTTACGCTTTATTTGGGTAAGACGGAAACATTACTTGAGGATAATATTAAAGATTCTTTAATCTTGCTGTTAGAAATTACGTAATTTGTTATTCCTTGTAATACTTAAAAACCGGTTTCGTTTTTGCTAAATTTTAAAAGTGTTGTTATTTAAGTTTTTCAATTAAGAAAAGCAATTTTATTAATGTTGTAACAATTTTTGTAACATTTAAATTATTTATTATCGAAAATAATAATAAAATATTTAATTTTAATAATTTCTTAACAATAATGTAGATTATTATATATGGAAACAATAAGAAATTTTTTAAACGAAAATGTTATTATTAGATATGTGTCAAAAATCTTAATATCCTTACATTTTCTATGTAATTGTAATGAAAATTATCATTAATTAACATTACAATACTTCATCTGATGTAATCATAAAATGTATAAAACTTTTATGAGTTAATTTGATTTTTTTTAGATTACTCTTTGGAGGAACTATTCCCCATTATTTCTATGGATTCCTGGAACGTACCGTTAACCAAGATGCATCTTTCGCCATCGTCAAGAATCTGGTCATCGAACGACTGATCTATTCACCACTTTACCAGGCTTTCAGCTTGTACATGATCGCAAGATTGGAGGGTAAATCGCACAAAGAAGCGTTGGTGCAGCTGCAGTCCCTCTACTGGACGGTATTGGCTTCCAGTTGGAAATACCTGACCCTCATCCAAATGCTCAACTTAAGTGTCGTCCCACCAATGGTAAATATTTTCAACTGAAATAGTCAACGAGAATTACCCAAAATTTTTTGTTTACAGTTGAGAGTATTAATCGCTAATTTGATCGGCTTCTTCTGGACCATTTACATTGCCAACAAGAGGAGAGAGCAACAGAAGAAATCGAAAAAGCAATAATTTAACAACAACAAAGAAATAATGCAGGATTTTGGGTGGTGCTAACTTGGTGTTGCGGTGTTACTGTTTGATTTTTCTTTTATTATTATTATTTTCAGCGATTTATATCCATATACAATTTTTATTATATCTGGTTTCATCTTTCTTAATATATGTATGTATTTCCACAACATTGAAAACAATTCACAAACTACAATTTGTTTAATAGATGCATTTATATATATATATATATCATAATGTATATATAATAATAATAGTAAATATCAATTGGTCATTTGCCAAATATAATTATTGTTTAGTTACAATATCAGTGGCATAATTTGGAAGATTCAAATGCAATACAATTTGATTATGTAAGAATTTTGCTAATTAGAATAATGAGAACGTTTCTCGATTTCTTGTTCCTCATTTATTAATATGCCACTGATCTATATACGCTTGTGTTCCTCTCGAGATACACGGCCAAAACATCAATAGGCCAATTTGTACTAAATCGATCTTTCTAACTCTGGTTTTTTTTCATCCTTCTCCTCAGATCTTTATACAAATTTGGTTTAAAAACTTATAACTTAAATACATTGCACAGAATAATGAGAACAAATATATCCTTTCATTTGTGTATTTACAAATTGTCGCTTAATTCAATAATATCGTGGGTTGACTAGATTTAAGAATTAAAATCATTGGTATATATGCCGGAGCATTTCTTTTTTAGAATAAATAAATAAATAATTAATTAATTAAATAAGACTAGATCGTGACTAGATAGATTTGATCTAAGAAATAATATCACCTAGGTGTTAATTGAAAAGAATTAACATTAAATTAATATCGTTGTTGTTATTGGATTTAAGTTGAAGTGAAAAAAAAGCTTATTTGAAGTCTGCGTTTGGTGTGACCGTTGATCGGCT
This sequence comes from Nicrophorus vespilloides, assembly GCF_001412225.1. Classification (NCBI taxonomy): domain Eukaryota; kingdom Metazoa; phylum Arthropoda; class Insecta; order Coleoptera; family Silphidae; genus Nicrophorus; species Nicrophorus vespilloides. Next base: position 70,503 of record NW_017096515.1, read on the forward strand.
CAATGATCTGCTGGTGCTTCGTTGGTGTCTATTGTAGTAAGGACTGTTGTAGGTGCTGCTGGAGCTACTTGCTGAAGAGGGCGAAGACGGCGTCTGCCGGCAATAAGGTATCGGCCTCTTCCTAGCGCTGTTAGGGAGTTAGTCAACATACACAACAGGCAATTAGTGAACGTAACAAGTTAGTAGTAGCAAATTTAGAAACTCAAGAAAACCATGCAAAAAATTCTCCTCTCTTCTCGTCACACACATTGAATTGAACGCACGGTACGATCGCATATCCAAATCATCCTCATTTTAAATGACTTATATCAGTTTTATGTAATTTACCAGAAGTATTTGTGTATTTTAATGAAATTTTAAAACTTTTACTTTATTTTTTTTTGGATGTGTGATCTTACCCCACTAAGTGACTAAAAAAAATAAAAGTTTAGCTGAACTTACCTCACTGTAAAACTCTCTTCGCAAATTTGATCATTAAAATAACAAAAATTACATCCATTTGCTAATGTTTATTCTCTTTTTTTTTGTGTGTAAAATCTACATAAAATATTAACAGAAACGAAAAATAAAGACAAAAAATAATAATAAAATAAAATAAACTGTGTGGATGTGTGTCGGGTCGATGATTGGAGGTGGATTCGTTTAAGTATACAAATTAAAAATCTAAACTAAGGAAATCGAAAAGAAAATGATAATAATTAAAAATCATAATAATACGTCTCATTGAGCATCCGAATTGTAATTGAATATAATAATCATATAGAAAGAAAAGGAATTGAAAGTAAAATTAAAAAAAAAATAACGGAGAAATAAAAATAATGCTACAAACTAAATTACAATCTACACAACTTAAATGTAATTAATCGGTAAGAAAAGAACAAAAAAAAAAAATAATTATCCAACATAATTATAAACGGCACACAATTTTATTATCGTCTGAAACATAAAAGAGAAAAATAAAATAAAAATAAAAGCCATGCCAATAATAATGGTAATAATAATAATAAATACAGTGTGGGTGTGTGTGTATTGAAAATAAAATACGTTAAAAGTGATTGTTGTCGGCCTTACCTGGTGATCCTCCTGCGATCCAGGAAACTGGGCGAGCCGTGCCTTCTCGGTATCGAAGGGGAACGAGATCTTGAAGTGCTACTGGAACTGCTCGAAGAGCTCCTAGAGTGCGAACTAGACCTGCTTCTCGATCTAGATGATCTCGTACTAGACGACGAGGATGACGATGAACGACTGTTAAGTTAAAGCCAATCAATTAAGCTTCGAAATATTCGAATTAATTATTGTTATACCTGTATGAAGACCTCGAGCTGCTTCGACTCCTGCTCCTGGATTTCGATTCAGCTTGAGGCTTGTGGTTGTCGTCGTCATCTCCTTTGGTTTGTCCTTTTCCTCCTTCATCTTCATCGGCCTGCCCACTGTTCACCAGCGGTGCAATCGGATTGTTGATGTTGCTATCTGATGCATTCTTTTTGGGCATTTTCTTCTCGATAGCTTCGCGTGCTTTTGCAGCCAAATCGGTTTGCAGCAACCGAAGCATCCTCTTCTCGCGTTCGCCTTCTTCGTCAACATTATCGCAGTCTCTATCAGAAACGTCCTCATCGCTTGAGGATCTTAGTCTAACGACGGGTACCTGAACTCTCGGAGAGCGCTTCTTCTTCGGACTGTTCGGCTCTGAACCGGAATGCGAGTTCTTACGTTTCTTTCTATTCTCGGGCATAGCTGGAGGCGGAGAAGTTGGAGTCCTTGTTCTGACTTTGCTGGCAGACTGCTTCTCTGGAGACTTTGTGGACATCCTTCTTTCGGATCTCTTCTCGACAAACGGCTTGGTTGGTGTTCTCCTCTCCCTGGACTTATTCCTATACTTATTTCTGCTGTCATCTCGTGAGCGATTCCTGCTGTGACTGTTGTCGCGCTTGCTGCGACTGCGACTCTGTCTGAATGGGCTGCGCTCTTGCTTGTCTGGACTTCTATCCACTTTTCCACGGTTGTTCTCGTGCATGCTAGGACTTCTATCTCGCCTACCAGGACTAGATTCGTGTCTGTTCGCACTCTTATCATGCCTGGAGTGACTTCTCTCACGTCTCCTTTCTCGTTTACCGCTCTGGCTTCTTTCACGTTTTACAGGACTGTTCTCCGCTCTCTCGTGCCTCGCAGGACTCTTTTCATTACGAGTTTCACTTTTCTCGCGTTTCATTGGACTCTTCCTATAGTCCCTCCGGACAGGACTTCTCTCCTGTTTTACAACAACACGGTCATTATCGTATCTGCTTAAACTCCTATCCTGTTTACGATTTGTTTCGGGGCTTCTACCACGCCTGCTGCGACTCCTGTCTCTGCGGCTGCGATCTCTCGAAGGATTCCTGTAGCTCCTCTCCTTCGACATGCTTCTGCGAATCGGACTGCGGTTACGATAATGGTTGTTCCGCTCCCTCGACGGGCTGCGGCGGTTCTGGTTTCTTTTTGTAATTTCTTCTGGTGACGGTCGCCTGCTCTTCCTGCGCTCCATCGAACCACTTCGAGTCGTCTTCTCTACCTTGTTCTTCCTCTCCCTGGACCTGCCGCGACGCTTCTGTTCCTTCGGCGAAGGTGTCCGCTCCTTCCTATTAACCGGTTTATCGGCTTTCGGTGATCGCGTCCTCGAAACAGGAGTCCTGGATCGGTGCTTGTGCTGAACCTTCTTCTTCGATTCCGAGCGCTGCTTTCCTTTGACAGCTGTCGCATCATCTTTACCTTTTGATACTGAACGATGCCTTTTCTTTTTCACTTCAGGAGAGCTGTAACAAAAATGTCACATAACAAAAATTTGCATACGTAATAACAGAAGTATTAGAGGAATATACCTGTCTCTGGAGCTTGCCGAAGTGGACCTCCTGTGGTGCTGCCTCTTCTTCTTGGAGCTCTTCTTTTTCTGTGTGAAATTCGCACATATTATTAAATCAGTTCAATTAACCGCGCTAAGCTAAACCCAAATCCCAAAGAAATTCTTAAACCAACCCAAGTGACAGAAAATAAAAGTAGTTAATTGAAAACAACAAAAAAAGATATCTACACACATACGCACGCACATCAAATCATAATCAAGTGCACGTCGACTCTTCCAACGAATTGTGACCTTTTGGAAGTTGCTACATGCAGAGAGAACAATTCTGCAAGAACTCCCAAAAGGAACACCTTTTATTTTTATATTACAGAATTTTGGTTGCATGCAACATATCAGTATGATGAAGGTATCAATAAACTTTTTGGGGACACCGCAAATTTCATTTTTTTTTGTTGTAATTATATAAGTGTTCAAAGAGATAGATACAGAGAATATACAAGAGATAGATATAGAGAGAGCAAAAAGAAAACAAAACGAAAATCAACAAAATAAAAATCATGAGAAAGAAAAGTAAAAAAAAATGTTTATTACGGGGCCCAAAGTTCGTTTGGTTGTGTGTACTTACAATAACTTTTTATGCGCCCCCACACAGAGATAGAGAGACAGAGAGTCAGTCAGGCTATTCCTATTAATGAGCGCAATAAGTTCAAGAACAGAACAAATTCTTTTAACTTTTCGGATCAACAGAACGCAAAAGACAATTAAATCAAAACGAAATCAAAATAATGTTGATAATGATAATAATAAAATAAATAGGAGCAACAATCATTAAACACGTTGCAGAGAGAAATAGATAGAGAGGTAAGTAAGTATGTAATAAACAAACAACACAAATAGACAGTAACATTTAACAACAAATAAGTAACATATATGTGTATAATAATAATAACACTTCACAACGAGATCCATGAAAAAAGTTGTTAAAAATTGTCATGCAACGAAAGAACTTCTTTTTTTTTACTTGATCACATTCTGTATTCTTTTGCTTTCTAAGAACGCTGCAGGAAAATCAATTCAAATAAATCGTAATAAGTAAATAACAACAACAATAATAAGAATATGCCACACAATACCTTCTTGAGACCAGAGCGTCAAGCAATTAAAAATGAGAGAATATGTTGTAATCCAAGCATCAAAAAAAATAATAATAAACACTAACAGTGTAAGAAATTGCTATTTTGTTTGAGCCTTGAATCGTCGTTTTCTCATCCTCTTTTAGTACGTTTTTTTTAAAAAAAAAAAATGATTCCTCTACGAAACATCGGCGATGGCACTAACCTTTTTCTTCCGCTTTTTGGTCTTCTCTTCGTCTTCGCTGGATGATGCCTCGCTGCTGGAGTCGTCACTGTCCTCGCTCTCGTGGTGCTTCTTGGACTTCTTTTTCTTAGTTTTCTTCGCCCTAAACAGATCCATATTAAATACTGATGTGCACTCGAGAACATCGACGATCGAGTTATATTATATAATAATAGATAGACGAGCTATGACTACAAAACAGGATTTCCAAAAAAAAATGTAGGATCTGATTTAAATTTTATATTATGGTTTTAGAGCATTTACCTGGGTGCGTTATATCGGGCCTAAACATTTGGCACTTGCAACAAAAACAACAAATCAAATCAATAAATTGATTTCTTATATTTCTTTTCTAATTTTTACTTATTTTATTTCTCTTTTCGCTTGTTCGTTTTGTTTATGTGTATTATGTGTGTCTATTCGAACGAAAATTAAAGAATTCAAAATTAGATGAACGAAGGGAATTAGTCGCAGGGATATAACAACATAACGTCAAAATGAAAATAAATCGCGACTCAAGTCACACCCTGTTTTAAAGATCATCGTTGTTACTACTCACCTCTCCTTCTTGCGCTTCTTAGACTTCTTCTTTTTCTTTCCTTCTTCAGATATACTAGAATTAAACAACATATTTAGAAACTAGAAAAAGTACAAAGACGGCAATTATTCCAGCAATCTAGTTTAATTGCAAAAGTGAATGGCCACCAAAACCAATAATGATTTGAATAGTAATAATAAAAAAAAAACAATGTTAGTAGTTTGAGTAACGTTGGAACTACTTACATTTGGATGAAGTAAATAGTAATGAAAGAATACTTTAATCAATTCCAATAATTTGGTAGTGTCTCAGAAAACAATCCACGAATCTTAAAAAATCTGGTTTGTAGTTGTTACAATTCAGGAATTAAGTTTAATGCATAGTGAATTTCTCAAACAATTATGTAATAAATTTGCGGCGAGCAAAGTACTAATATATCTCTAACATAAGATAATACTATTATTGTCTGATGAGATTACTAACCTGTGTTTGCGCTTTTTCGTCTTCAGTTTTTGATCGCCCGTTTCTGAAGTTGCAGTTTCTTGAACAGCGGTGGGTGGAGGACTTGGGGTCCTCACCAATTCGTAGCGTTTTTCCTTATCCAAAGTTCGCAGTTTCTCGCTTTGGATGGCGTTCGCCCTAGCCACCTCCTCCTTGGCCTGCCTATCCGGATCGAAACTGCTTCCGTTCACAAAATACTCGGATATCCCGAAGGCCTCTCGAAGCCTGGCGTTCTTCTCTTGCAGGGCTTCGGCCACTTGATGGGTTTCCGTGACACTAATAACAGAAAAAGTATACATTGTTACTACTGGCATAGATTATAAAGGACAGTCATTCGTGAATGACGTGGCTGCTGGTTAGAAGAGAACAGAAATTTCGTCCATACGGATTATCCGGAGAACAGCTGTAGGATATTATACGGAAAATTAATTAATTCGGACGCGGAGGATTTTCTTGGCAATGCCACAGAAACACTGGCAATTTGCCGCATAATATGCAAGATATATTTAAGTCGTTACCAGAGTTTTTCTTCTACTAACCGATGTGTCCTAGTAAAACTATAGATTATTTAGTGTTAACAATTAATCTATTTTATATTTAGATTGAAATGCAACTATCTATTAATATAAGATGAACCACACGTAAATAAATATTAAACGCAATACCCTCAAAGACGTCACGGATCAATAATCTGAAGGTTGCCTGTTTTTAGTAAGATTCTACTAAATGTATGCTATAACTAAAATTGAGACAATAAACCAAATTGTTAGTATTTAAATTATTTTGTATTTATGTAGAATGATCACTGGAAGATAAACCGGTGCAAACGTAAATAAACTTCCGCAGTAAAACGAACATTTTAAGATAGTGTTTCATATACTTCGTGGATCAATAGAACGAAGGTTAGTGTTGGAATACGTGACACACTTATTTATATCAATATTTACTAATACAAAACAACAAGGTGCAACATATTAAATGTAAGATTGTTCATTCGAATCTTTAAATTTTTTTATTCTTATGAAATTGAAAATATTGTATTTTTCTTTATCCGAAGATGAGTAATTTTTGTTTCTTATGTAATTGGAAATCCAATATGATTTTTTCCGGTTTCTTATTTGGTCGCGATAACTATAGAATCGATTTTCAGACGGCCACTCCTTCTTTTGATCCGGTCTTTTGCAATTAATCTTGAGAAAACATGTTTATTAGTTCTGGTTATTAAAGTAACGGATTTATCAGGATTATGTTAATCTCTAAGAAATTGTTGATAATTCTTAGCAACAATAGCAAATGTTAAATTCTTGTTTTTTTTGTTGTATTTTTATAATACGTTTTAATATTAGCAATAATAAATCTAATAAACGGTAATATTGGAAATGGCAAAAATAAAATAAAAGTTTGTAATTACGTTTCATTGAAGCAAACCATGGCAAGGTCGATCGAGGACTGAGTCAGAATTTCCGAGGGGGAGTATTGTGTAACAGGGGTGCGCAGCTGGGCATAAAAACGCGAGAGGGGTTACTGAACCCCCCGATGCAAATATATATATGCAGTAAAAAAAAAAGTCCACCCTCTTTGGCGATGGTCGCGTGCGCGTTCCATCGCCATTCCGAAATGAGATGGATATCTATTCAAATCCTTTTAACCGTAAGCCGGTTTAAATCAATTAAATCCAATTACCTGACGACCGAGCGCGTGGTTTTCTTCGCCGCAGCGGCGCAATGATGCCGCTCCCCGGGGGTAGGAAATTGCGGCACGCAATGGCAATGGCAGCAGCATGAAGCCGCTGGTCCAGCAGATAATGGTGTCGGTCTCACCCTGAGATGCTGTGGATAGTACCTCTGTGGTAGTTTCTCTCCGAGAGCTTGGCACAGGGCTCCGCGCCACAGCCTCTCGAACATAGCCCGCTCATCGACCGGAGGATAGCGACCGCCGCGACCACCGAAATACATTTTCTCTTAAATAAACTTATTGGATTTGGAAGACCCGATTTCTTACGCACTAACTTATTTAAAAAAAAAAACTATATGACTAGATCTTATTTACTAATGGAAGACATGTGTGATTTTGTATATTTTTAATCAGTTATTCACATTTCAGGTTGTTTCGCCCCGTGGAGCATTTTGCATTGTTTCGCGAAGTCATTGCACGCGATGCGACCGCCGCAGCCACCGACATCTAACTAAGAGCGGCGGCGACGCGCCGGAAACGGATACGGGGGTGGCGGCGCCGGCGGTTTCGCGCACCGCTCGATAAAATTGCGAACGCAAACAGGAACTTCCCCTAATTTTCGCAACCTGACACATATATAATCTAAACCCATGCACTCAAATAATATTGTTACCTTGGTCTTCCCCACATATCCGTGGGTTTGTCTAACTTCTTCTCATGCGTCGTCAACATGCTCCTGTAGTTACTAACTTTAGCACTGATTGTCTCTTCACTGAAACTACAAACAACAACTTTAACATTCGAAAACAACAGTTCGGACTTTCAAAAACTTACCCTTGTTCCTCCAAAATTTCAGCAAATTCAGCACATTTCAGTTCAACTTTCCTCTTACGTTCATGATCCAAAATCTCCTTGTTAGGTTGTCTGTTGGTTGCTGCATCCAAGGCAGCTAAATCCTCCTCTGTCCTGTAATTCTTTTCCTTCTTCGTAGGTTTTACCAGAGCCCAATTCCTCTGCACATGCCCATTGGTTCCAGAACCACGGGATGTGGCTAACCCAATTCCATTATACATTATTGACTACCTGCAAGAAAATATTGGTTATCAATGTTTTATGTTATTTCTTAATGCAGTTTTAACCACTGTCAAAACGTTTTATTATCGATTAACGAAAGCGCCAAGAAGGTTAATTTTTAACTCAAATATTACTCACTTATAGTTAACACTTGCAAATCACAAATACATAATATTTGTTCGTTGGCGGCAAACTCAATACACGAGTTTATGTAATTCAAGTAAATTGTTTTTGTTGGTTTTCACGACTTCTGCTACAACCGCGACCCACCAACATGAAGTAATGTACAATAATTTGACATTGTTTGACATGCATTCTTGAATTCATTACCGAATATACAATTCTACCAACTGTTACATAAACTTTTCTATACTTTATTAAATAAAAATAAGAACTTTAGAAACAATATTAGTTACATAAATACATAATTAATAATATTAACTATTTATATTTAACATTTGTGAATGTTCTTGAAGGTAGCGCTCCAATGTATAAGAAGTTGCCTGCATATGGAAAAGTAAGCTGTACTTTTATACGCCATCTCTCAAAGATTACAGTTAAGCTATTCAAATATTTAAATATATAATACACTCATAATCACAAAGTATAAGTACATTCTTTTTGAGAGAAAGGAACAAAAAAGACAATGCGCTCAAGTATTATTAACGAACTCATAAACAAATAATTATTTAAATTAATATCCATGAAATATAAATATAATCAGTTATTATATAATAATATGATCGTATGCTTCGTCTCCAATGAACGGAGGTGGAGGCTGTCTATTGATATTCTTCACAATGTTGTCGTTACCATTGTCGTCGCAATTATCCAACTCTTGTTTGTACCTTTCAAAGTCGGAGAGTCTATTGCCTTCGTAATGTTTCAGAAGAATATCTATGGTGGGACCATTAAATTTGCCAACAGCGAAAGGTGAAACCGAATCTGTTATCACCAAGTACATCCCGTTTATTGCTTTATCTATGTACTCTCCCATAAGAGTTTGCGGCTCTTGCGGAGGACACCTTCCAACCACGTAGGATAAATAGTCTACGCAAGGCCAACCGTAGAATCCCAATGGACTGTTTATGGATTCGGCAAAATAGAATGGAGCGCGATGATGGTTACAGGCGAAGAACCCTTGAAAAGCGATTATCAAAGTTATCGTTGCTGTATTTATTATTTATTCATCTTACTGTTATCCGCCCAGCATCCAGGTTGAACTATACCGCCGTTCATGTAAAAATCTACGTGGCCGCAACGCTCAACTTTTCCTTGCACGAAGACGTTTGTGTGAAGAACATCGACGAAATCGGCATCGGATGCGTCGAGTTTGGCCAAGTTATCGATGGTTGTGAATCCTGGTAGAGCTGGATCCAGTCCTGTGATTCTTGGTACTTTGTACGGTTTCAAATGGTTGGCCATAAAGGCGGCTACATGAGCTCCTTAAAATACAATATTTTAACCATTTCTTGATATATCAAAAAAATGTTAATTACTAAATAAAGGATAATAATATGGAATTCGAAAGGCATACCTAAACTGAATCCTATCACATGTATATCAGATGCGCCCAAATCGCGCAACCTCTTCACCAACAACGAGGTACATCTTCCTGCGAATCTGGAGTTCCATACGGCCGCAGGATAACAGGGACCCTGCGCTATAGGACTCCAATCGACGGCGAAAACATTAAACGCATCGTTAATGAGGTATTCTAAAGGCAAAATGTGCGATTGATTAATAAGTCCGCGCACGAAATCAGGTCGATGCTTACGGTTTTTGATTTCGACCAGGCCGTTTATGTACATGTCCGAATTGTAACCGTGCACGACGATCTTAATTGGTCGGCTCAGGTTGAAGGATGTGGACGAGATGTTCGAGCTACCCTCCTCCGCACCAATCCTGATCGGCTCCGGATTATCCGGATGCTCGCGCGTGTAAAGGAAGTACTGTACATCCGAATGCGGACATTCCCTGCAAATCATACATTTAAATGGTATTTGGTATAAACGTGAATTTGGTGTTACTTGCCTGTTCAGAGCCACAACGCAGGAACCGAAGCTAAGCGTATCCTGTCGTTCCTGCCGAATCGGAGGGAATATTATGTGGTAATCGTCTTGGCCGTTTTCAGGTGCATACGGTACCAGGGTTAAAGGTGGCTGTTGATGTGCTTGCACTAAAGTTGAATAAAATAATAATTATTAATATAACACAAAGTTTAAAAACTCACCAGCAGCGAAAATAACTAATAAACCGTAAATAAACATGATTTCTCTTTGGTCTCTCTTAAAACTATACAAAATATAAACGATTTTCTTCTCGGTAGAATTAGTGCTCACTCCATGGTAACGACGACAACAAAAAAATGATAAATGTGTGTGCAAGTATTGGCTTTGCCAGCGTCTATGTGCTTGATTCAAAATGCAGCGCGAGTATGGATATTTGGTGAGGCAGCGCGTAAGCTTTGAAACAGTTAGTTGAGCGTCGCTCGGCCCAGTTGGACAAGGATGGATCAATTATTAATTAGAAGTTGTTGTAAACAGCCAAGGCATCTTTCGAACAATTTTATATTTATATCGTTTAATAATAATAACAACAACAGAAGACGACTGTATAAAAAAATATATATAAACAAGAATATGTACAAACTTCAATGCAAACTCAATTAACGTTAATTGCTAATTGCTTTGGCCGATATATCGACGAAATAGCTGCCCCGAGATCTGAAACCAGAGATGGTAATGGTTATTAATGGAATACGTCGGATGCTGCAAGTCTTTTACTTCTTGTTTACGTGTTCTCCCATCAGCACTTTGGCTTTGTTCGCTTCGCATAGACCCAAAGTATAATGGAATATACTTGGGCATTCGAAGCCGTAATGTTTTCTACCCCTTATGGTGCTCGCAAAATATGCACCTGCCATCATGTGGCTGCACAATGGAGGATCTGAAAATCGAAAGTTTAAAGTATAATTTTATATTATTTTTCTTAATTAAATTAATTTAAAATGAAGAAAGTAAGTTTACTAATAAGTTAGGAGCATTTAATATATAGATTTTGAACTTACATGAATTCTTAGTACAATTGGGTTGAAGACTACCGCCGTTGATGTAAAAGTCTACGTGACCAATAGCTTCCAGTTTCCCAAAAGATCCAGCGTTCGTGTGAAGAACATCAACGAAAGGAGCGTCGCTAGCATCCAGCTTCCACTCGTTGTTTGTAGTCGCGAAGAACGGTAGAGCCGGATCCAAACCTGAATTACATAACACGTTCAGAGAATGCGATGATGTTACCAAGAAATACCTGTGATCCTCGAGTACGGAACACCCAATGTCTTCTGCAGATGATTACTCGCGAAGCTCGCTACGTGCGCTCCCAAACTGAATCCGATGATGTGGATGCGATCTGGACTGATGCCCATCTTCGAGAGGCTCACCGTTAAGATTGCGGTGCATTGGCCGACGTGCCAAGTATTCAAGAAAGCTGCTGGATAACATGGAACCGCCGCTATTCTGCTCCAATCAACTGAATAAGATTTCAATAAATTAACAATTAATTAATTAATTAATTGTCTAGTCAATATCATTTCTTCAATAAGTAATTAATTCGTTGACCATCAACATCTGTTGGTGGTTTAGAAATCTCTGCTTCTCGAAAGATGTAAAATGTAAATTTACCGAATGAAGCAAACTTTCGCTCGTGAATTGCATAAAAATGTTACTTTTAGCAGGATTGCGCGATTTCCATGTAATAATGGCGAAAATAATACAATTATATAATGCGGTATTTTGATTGAGTTAACTTACCGACGATGACATTGTACCCGATTTCCCTGTAAGCCTCGGTCACGTTTTTCGTGGCAAAGTCGAGGGATAGTCCTCCGTAGCCATGGACCACGATCTTCGTCGGTACATTTGGATCAAATTCGTATGGTATAGAAGGTTTGAAAGGATCCAGAACACTTATTGATACCGAACTCCTCGTCGCCGAATATAGGTAGAATTGGATGTCTTTGGCGTCGCACGGCTCATCGTAATAAATCATGCAATCGCCAATGCTGAACTTGTAACACTCTCCAAGTCCTAAAACTAAAATACAAAAACCTTTTTAAGTATGAGTTCATTCAATTTACTTGATTCAACTAACATACATATTTATTATTATGTTAATACGTAATATACTTAATGAAGCAAATATTGAAGTTACAAAAGAAGCATGCATAATGTCAAGACTAAAGTTTACAAGGATGTAAGTACATAGAAAGCAAAATGGAATTGCACAAATAACTATGGAAATTAACATTACTAAATTATAAACAAAAATGAAATTACAAGGTCTATCGTATGGAGCAAAGAAGGACGATCTTTTGAAATTTTTAAAACATTTTCATTTCAATTAAAAACATTATTAATTTGTTTCTTAATTAAAAAAAAACTCAAAAATATTAATTGTTAAAATAGTCTAAAGTTAAGATAAATTAAAATAAATAATTAAAACTTTTGGTACGTTTCCTTCAAGTAAATTATGATAACTACTATAGAAATCGATGAAACAAAATAGATTTATTAGTTGCAGATACTTTTTTGGCCTAGATTTTTATCGGTGAAAAGCAACATCTTCTGTGGACCAAAATTTACAATGCTGAAAGACTGGTTTGGTGTCAACGGTAAAAATATGTCAAAGATGAGCGATGAAGAGAAATATTGAAAGTTTTGTTTGAAAAATCAAGAAATTTAATTAAACAGGATCGAGAATGTTATAATTGGACTTTGATCAAAGTGTCTATTAAATGTGCATCATTGAACTAAGAAAATAAATTACATAATTGAACAGTATTTTTATTCTAATGGAAATGATGAATTAGTCAAATCAGAAATATCTTGTTGTATTAATTTATCATATTCAACATCAGTTTTGAAGGAGATTTGAAGATGAAATTAATAAAAAAAAAATAAGGAGAAACTTATGAATAAAGGTATGAAATTTAAATCATTTGAAAACTTTACTGAGGAGTTATTTTTTTAATGTTTTATATATAAATAATAAAATGTGCAAACTTACATAAGAGAACCAGCAAGCAAACTTTGTAGTCCATATTTTGATCTAACTATGCACTTGTAGAAGTCGACCACTTCCGTCGATGGCATGTTCAAATAACGGACCGCGGATGCATCAATTTTGTGTCTTTCGGAGGTGAAAAAATGTGAAAAGAAACTGGTTCACGAAATGAACTTGGCCGAAACAGCTTTGAGGACGTATTAACTAATAGCGATTATGATATGAGCGCGACCAAGAAGAGGCGAGAAACAAACGTTTAATACAACAAATGAAAAAGAATTTGAAAAGAAAAAAAGAAAGTGCTTCGGCATTGTCGCATCCAAATCGAAATTGATCATTCATTAACGATTCCCGGCGCGTCCTCGTCCCAATGTCGTAACCGATAAATGCTATACATTTTATTTTTCCTGCTTTGTCCAAAGTTTAACAATTAACGCGTTACGCAAACATAGGAGAAATAAAAAAAAAAGAGAAGAAGACAAATCACCGTTAAAGGTTACGAATAATAATTATTGCACAAATCGTTATTTTTTTTTTCTTCTTCTTATAAAATATACAATCTTATATACAGAAACATTATTCACATATGTATAGAGTAAAAATAATCGATTACAAGCATCGTTAATTAATTGATTTTTTTTTCTTCAATTTAAATATGTTGTGTAAACAAGCAAATCCTGCGGAATGGTTAACATTGTAAATAAAAAATAGTAAAAAGGTTTATTTGTTTTACAGGCTATGCAATCTACTGAATCTACGGTTCTTGAAATGCTCGATGCCTTCGGAAATGTTGGCGCGCGTCGAGAAGAACTCGACGAGTGGTCGAGAGTTCAACACTGAAGCCAGAAATTGATCCACTGTTATGTACCATTGGAGGATCTCGGACGGCGTTTGAGGATTTCCATTTTTGTCGGGGGATACGTCCAGGTACGTGGAGGAATTGCAGGCGGCCGCTGCTGCTGCCAAAGAATCCTCCGACTCGTCCCTATTTATGAAAAACTTCTTACTGACGTCGCCCATACCGAACAGAAGCGTTCCGACCTCAGCTATGGCATGGAAAGTTTCCTAAACAGTACAAAAAAAAAAATTAGCGGCAATCGATTTACATTTATTTTTTAACTAAATATACTTGTTCCTGTTGGAACTGGAATATTTCGTAAACGTTCTTCCAGAGCGTGACGAAGTGCGGCTGTGTCATTTTCGGTACAGTTTTCATATTGAATTTGCCGTCCTTCGATAGAACCAAGTTTCTGAGATTGCTCAGACTCTTGCTTTCTCCGATTGATTCGGTTTGACTGTCGATCGAAGCTTGCGATTCAAACGATTTCCTAAAACAAAACAAAATAATGTCATACAACTTTAATCATCCGTCAAAATTCTCCATCCAGATATGTTCATCCATAAATTATTGATTAGGAATGTGTTTCGTTCGAAACCTGTCGCCGTTCGAGGATACCGAGAGCCTGGCCAACCGCCCAAAGAATGTCCTCCTTGTCCGAAAAAGGAACCGCCTCAACCTAGGGTCGTCATGGAAAAGAAGTGCGAGCCGTGCAGTTTCTGGAAGCAGGAGCAGGAAGTATGCGAAGGAAACTACAGGCCAAAGATGTACACAGCCACAAAACCCAGATCCACGGGCTGCCACAACTGCCAAACATCTTCGAAGAAATGCAATCCTCCTGATCCCAACGAAAAATCCAAGTGCAGTGAATTGAACGTGAGTTATTTTTTTATATAAAATTTGTTGTTGACATAAATAACTTCTTTCGATTAGATAAACGAGTGCAAGGATATACCGGATTGTCCGAAAGCGAATTGGCACTGCAGCCAGAAAGTCGACGACGAATCAACGTTTCCATTCAGATAAGCAATCAATAAATTATGGATAAACACTTGTTCTTCCTTTCGCATTGTATTTGTACTTACTGGAAAGAGTAGCTCGGAGCGGATTCGACTGCGACGCTCAGCTCGTCGGCCTCGATGCTATCGAAGAAATCGGTGGCTTCCGATGCAATCTCGGCGCCAGCCTCATTCCTTTTAGGCGATTCCATGTCGACAGTTCGGAGAATCGGAGGTAAGTGGATGGTATATAGGAGTTTCAACCTCTGCGCCGGATCTGCCGTTGCAGTCAGCGAAATAGCCAAAACCAATTCTTTGAAATTTAAATAGCCGTCCTTGTTTTCATCGAACAACTGAAAAAAAAAAAACGTTCACTCTAAAATTAAGTAAATTGTATTTTTTTTTTCTGCAATTTATTAATCACTCACGATGAAGATCCGTTCAGCGATGAACTCGGATTGGTCACCTTTACCCCAAGGCGAAAGCGCGGCGAATAGCAATTTGAAGTACTCGAATTCCACTTGGTAATATTCGTAGGGTTGCTGCGATGGATCGTATTTCTCTGGCATCGGCTGCTTTTGACTTAGAATCTCCTCCCTAACAATACTCAGCAAATCTTTTAATTCCACCGTTGAAAGGTAGCCATCTCCTATTATGCAACGAATAATATTCTTTTCTGAATTATCCTCCATCTCTTGAACCACCTTCAAACGCTGCTTTAACCTTAGCTGCTCGATTTGCCCGGTACTTATGTAACCGTATTTCGTGTAAGCTTGATAGATCAACGTCTGTATCGACATTTTCCTCTTTTGATCATCGTAGCTTTTGTTTCGGATAGAGCCTCTGCCTTCGTCGTTGTAGACTCCGCTGAGGTAGTCTGCGAGGATTTGCATGGCCTCCCCCTCGTCTTTACATTTGAGCAAATCTTCCTCGTTCCAATTCAGTATCATGAGGGCAGTCATGAATATGACTTTGGCACCGTCATAGAAGAAACAATCTACCACGTTTACTGCACTCTCATACGGCATGACGCAGAGGAATATGGTCAAGAACCACGATAACGAGATCATTTTGATCATACCTAGATGCTGGATTTTCACGTGCAAATTTGGCAAGTACTCGGCGATCAGGATTTCGAGGATGCCTTGGTCGACCATCGCCCCGATAACCCGTGTGTTGTAATAATCGGGCAGAAGATTCTCACAGAGTGTGGTGAGTAGCCAGAAGGCCTCCTCTTCCGAGCAGTAGATCAGCAGTACAGAAGCCACGATATTCATGGCCTGGCAATATCCGATATTTGGATTACGCAACGCGTATGCACACAAAATACGACGAAGAGCGTTTATACCAACTTTGTTCTGGAAAGCTGGATGTTCCGGCAAGGAGCGATGTAAATCTCTTTCGATCTCCTCGTTCGCCGTCGAATGCTGTACCAAAGCCTTATCCACCATCTTACGGTAATAGCCGTGATTCATAGACTTCTTATTGGCAGCACCTAAATAAACAATACTTCAAGAAACTCATACAAACATATAAAATGATATGTTTTAGTAATCAATATACATTAATTAATGTGAAGTTAAATATATGAATAATAATGAAAAATTAAATATGGAATAACTAATATCTTAATTAAAGTAATATAAGGTATACCTGAGAAAGACATCCAAATGTCCATCCTAAGCTTATCCGGAATTCCTTCCAGTACCAATTTTGCAACTTCTGTGGTTTTGTACATGGAAATACCGCGACCATAAATATTGAAGTGCAGCTCCCATTCCTTTTCCTTTTTCTCTTGATCCTTGGCCACCTGAGGAATGACGTCCAACGGGAATAGAGTCATCAGAGGCGGCTCGCATTTCCATTGATCGCCGCTACCCGCAGACAATTGATTCTCATCACCAGCCCCATTTAATCCCTCATTCCTGATATAGCATGTATATAATGTAAATATAGTCAAATATCGATTGCTTTCGAATCTTACATGCTCGCGTTGGTTCTGCTTAACAACTCGGAGATTTTGTCGACCAAGAAGTCGCGATCGGAGATTTGCGCAAACAGGAAGTTGCTCTTGTTGATTTTATTCGCGCAAGTTATGATGATAGCCTTCTCCAGCGAACTGTTCGTCGCGTTATTCTCAATCTTCTCCACGAGCTTAACGTCCCGTAGCGGCAGCACCAGGCTAACTAATTCCTTCACCTGAATGCCAACCGTTCAAGTAATAACCATTGCACATAAATAAATTAACCCAAGGTATGAGAACACACAGACTTGCACGACATACAAAAACAAGTACGAAAAAAAAATATATATAGAGACAAGAGAAGCGGAAGGTAACGGAAGAGGGAATGTTGCAACATAAAAGAAAACTAAATACACACTTACTCTTACCCGGCTATCAAAGCAAATGTAATTCTGCGATAAAAACAAACGTCCCACGACGTGTTTTTTATTGAACGGCGTGAGCAGGGTGCAATCGATGCAGCCGTCTAGTTTCTCGTTTGAGGGTAGACGGAACACGACACGATATGCCTCGGACTGCACCCTCGCATCCAAATCCCTCTTCAGGAACGACGCCTTCTTCGGAACGTTCTTGCTGCGGGCAGCAACAATAATAAAACACAAAATATATAAAACAAGTAATAATACCTTAGTTTGTTCAGCAAATCCTTGTCTTCGTTGTAACTCCTCTTATCGTCAATCAAACTGAAACAACAGGATTATTCGAAACGCCTTATCTAAACTCGGAGCATCTCACCTTTTCATAGCCAGATCGATCAATTGTTCCATTAAGCTGAATGTATCGTTTTTCCTGATGAACATGCTGAAGTAGTAATCCTTGTCGCGCGTGCTAACTTTTATGGAATCGGGGAACAGTAAACTGTTCGTCTTCGCCACATCAATTACGTCCGACCACCGGAAACGGAGTTTTGTTTCGATGCCCAATATGAGCGCATGGAAGCAGCAATAGTTTACCGATAAATAGAGCCAACCTTGCCTGGGAAGTTTGCCTTTCCAAAAGCTACCAAAGTAAAACGATATGAAAAAAATAGTATACACGCAATAATAAATCTATTACCTGCATGAATAGTAATTCACAAGCTTCTCCTCACGACCGATACAGAAGATCCGGCTGAATTTATCGGCGGTGGCCTTGAATCGCTTCGTGTCTTCATCTGGTTGAAAGATTAAACGTTAACTGCGAGCAACCAATTCTTAACATCTTACCATCTACTTCGTGACCTTCCTGCGTTGTGGCCAGGACAGATTCCACTTTGCATTTGACAAAATCCGTGATGTCGTCCTCTTTATCGAAAGATCCCAGCGTTTCGGAGACGTTAGCCAAAAGCCATTCCCAATCGGCTAATATCTCCTGCTGTGTCATTGAACATGCTATTTCTAAATAATTAAAAAAAAAAGAATTAATTAAAAAAATGTTAAGTTTCTTTCAATTATCTTTATAAAAACAATATCGCTAAATAATAGGATTACTCAAAGACGATAATGTAAGATATGTTGAGGTAGATCAAGTAAATTGATATTACTCTCAGATTACAGTCATGTGTTAAGCAGAGATTAAATATCTTGCAGCCTTGAATACTGACAATAACAAATTAGTGTATGAATTGCTTAGAAGTGCAAAGCATTCATTATGATCATTTTAATTCCGGACAATGTGCTTTATCTATTTGAAAAGCAAACTGTATTTTTGTTGTTATTTTTTTACATATTATACTTATCAAATTTGAGCTATAATTAGTAGTAGTGTATGTAGCTGATAAACAGATATGCGTAGTAATTGTTAAAAAAAGTAACATAAATAAAGCAAGTGAACAATTTTTCAACAATTATTGTCGAAACGCAATAACCGCAAACATATATGTATTTATTTTCGCACAACCTTCGAAACGACGCTCATATTTCGAGACAAACCGTTGTTGATTCATTTTAAATATAGACTTTATCATAGCTATAATATGATAATAATCCACAAAAAACTATATATTTTTACCTGCTATTTAATTAACATCTGAAATGATGCAGCCGTATTATAGTAACGGGTTTTTCTTTTCTTTACCTTACAATATTTGCAAGCCGGTTTTTCTTGCGTTATGTAATTAATTAATATTCCTAAGATTCATTTGAATTGGTATGTACGTATTATTTTATTTCAATAAATATAACAACTTTCATCATCTAATATGTTGAAAAATAAAATTTGTGCATTCCACTAATTAGTATTTACATAACTTAGTAAGTCAATACTATACAGAAATGATGTCGTTCAAAGTCAATTCAAGATAACACTTCTTAATCTATAAATTGGAATGCATTTGTTATTACAAAGATATACAGTTCCTAATTGGAAACTGTATTGATTTCAAATACTTTTTTTTTTAATTTAAACCAATTCCAAGATAGATATTTAAAATGTATGATACTGACAAAATTAGGGAGTGGTTATCAATGATTTAAATATTAGTCAAATATAAATATTTACACTTGTAACCTAAAGTCAATAAACAATTACATGAGAGAATTAGAATCAATTGTTTAATCTATTTTTACAACAATCAATTGAAATAATTCAGTTTGCAAGTATTTTTAGTGTACTATTTCAAATGAACTGGATTCTTATTGGAGTCTTATTTGTTTTTAAGTGCTTGATGATGTTTAGGACCAAATACTTACGATAATAAACTTCTGAGGTTGGTGTCTGATGGAGGATGCGATACGGTGGTGGCTTGGTATCAAAAATACTGTCCATGGTGCCAACAAGCAGTGATGACAGGCCTCTGGAGTTGCCATGGCCTTTGCGGTGTTGCAGTATGAAATAGATGGATGCCTTCTCGGTTTCCCTGGAAGAGAACAAAAGGTTTTTAGCTATTTTTCGAGATGTTTTCCTCATGCTCAGTGGAAAGCAATGATAAGATAGAAGTTGTTTACGAACCAAAGGGTGTGCGCCAGCAGGACCTCGGACGGTTTCACCCACATATTTCAACCGCCACGACCTTTTTTAAACAATATACAAAGAAAATTATGAAGAGTAGAAGCAAACGAAAAAAAAAACTACGTGCAGAGTAAAATCAAATAACGTCAGAATGAATGCAGCTCAAAGGACATCTGCTATTTGATATTTGTGTACATTTTAAATGGGAAACACTGCATTTTCCGAATGCGTCGCACGATTTAAGATAATCCTGCGACCAGATAAAACGCCGAACATCGGATACGAAACAAATCGACGATAAAATGTATAATTATGACAGATAAACTAGACAGGTAAACATATGACGGGCTCGCAATATAGGCAACTTTATTTGCACCTCACATGTATCTACCGGTTGCCTATAGTCAATTACTATAAAATGCATATTAATTTGTTAATTACATCACAATCCATGAAATATAATCATTATTTATATAATTATATAATAATTCTAGCGACAATACACTATTAATAATAACTCTTTGCAAATGATTCATTTGATTTTTATATCATACTTATTTCATCTGTATTTATTTAAGTAATTGTATAAAAATTGTTATGATTATTACACTAATTACAATTACGTAAAACGATTATAAATGATATTTACGCAATACTTCTAAACGCAAGAAACTTAAGATTTGTAAAGTATATTGATGAGCCATTAGATGGTGCTGCTGGTACTGAAATTCCTATTGAATCTTGATAAAAGTTTAATAAACTTATACTTAATTTTAATTAAATATTTTCAAATTAATTATCTATTGATGATATTAATATTAAGATTGTTTAAAAAAAATTGATATACTCAAAATTATCAAATTTATTAATTTCAAGTATAATTATATTAAAGCAACAATTTTTAAAATTTAAGAAAAAACTTATAGAATAAAGTATGGTATTTGGCTTTATTTTAAGAAAAGACAAAGTAATAGTTAAATGAGAACATAGGTCGGCTTAGATTGAAGATAAATTCGAAATAAATTAAATGAAATCGTTTAGATAAACGTTGTACTATCACGTTTTAGATTACTTTTACCGAAACCATTTGACTGTCCCAAGATTCGACAATCCCATTTCAAAGGTTACCACAATCCGGTTGTAGTCGTAATTAACAACCAATCACTCTACCGCGCATTCCTCATTCCAATGCACTTAATCTTTTTTAATTTCTACATTGACCAAGTTCTCATAACACACAGATCTTTGTACTGCAGCAAAATGCAAAGCAACTATTTAATGATATGTTTTCTTAAAATGGACTGATTTATTTGTGTCTCGAAGCAACAGTTTTAACGAAGCATTGACTAATTGATATGTGCTTTTTGTTTGCATCGTGGATTGTTTTATTTATTGCGTGCTAGGTAATTATGAATTTAACAAGTCGTTAAACGATGCAGTTAAGTTTATAATGCCATAGGTAATTAAATTCGCAATCTTGATTTCGCGACGCTCCTTCGTTTCTCTTTTATTCTATAATTCTCTCAAAACGTCTTTGAATATTTTATCCTTTATTTTTGTTGCGGTTGTTGTTATTCTTTTATGATGCTTCGGGTATTCTCTTGAAAGAGTTTAGTTGTATCTTTGAAATACCAACTTCGGTATATCGGTTCTTTCCATTTAGCTACCGTTTAGTAACATAATATATTCACCCCAATGTCCGGTCAACATTTGTAACTGTTTACCTCAATTCCTTAAAACCTTCGTTTGTATTTTTTATGTAGTCACTATCTTTCTTATTGGAACGTATAGTGAAACACATTTTCCCGTATAAACTAATGTAAATTTCGATAATGCGTGCCGAAAAAAAAAAGTATAACTTGGTCTCGATTTTTAAAGATTTCGCATTTCATAACTATGGTTCTTTTTATTCTTTGGCTTTTTGTTTACAGACATGCAAATGCAACGAGAATGACCACTAACACTAGAAACTGTTTTCCAATTTGCACATAGTGAAGTGAGTTTATATTTGTTTATATTACTTGTATCAATTCGGGAACTTGGTGGAAGTCTCGCTTTTAATATTTGTTTATATAAAAAAAGCGTATATTGTGTGTTTATATATTATAAGAATGGTTGGACACAATACATTTGTGTTTGCATTCACAACAAACACAAATTATATTTACAAAGCATAGTCCGTTTTAAACAAAGATGACAAAGTGTAGCAGGCGCACAATTCGGGACTTCTCTTCTCATCATCACTCGTTATGCGAAACATCGTTCGTTAAGCGAGTCATTTTTCTTAGAATTAATTTTGTTTGTTAAGCAATATGCTCGTTATGCGAGGTTCCACTGTATAGTAATTATTTTCAGTTTATAGACTGTAAACTGTAAGTTTGGCTGTAAAATTATTTTAATGCGTGTGTAAGAATGTAATATGAATGTTAAACGTATTGCTTAGTTAACATATTACATAAGTATACGATCATATAAAATGATAATATCAAAATTGTAACTTATGAATGAAGATGCGTTAAGAAGAAATTTATGTTTTCTGTTACGTTTCGTGCATAGAATCTGTAAGATGTTGGAATTAGACAAATTGTGAAATGTGACAAGAAGGAATCTGTTTAATTGTATGTAGGATGGCCCCAATTAAATGGATTGATGATGCGAGGTACTTTTATTTGATCGTATTTTGTTTGTGTCTCTTTTATTTTACCGTGGCTTCCCCTTTTTTCGGGGCCGACCGTGTTTCAATTGACCACAGAGAAATCAGCGGGTCAGATAATTTGGCAGTTGATTGAATGAGTCTGGTCAGTGGACAGGGACTGGGATAAAACGTGCGGTCTGCGATTTTCCTACCCTCGTTTTTACACTTGATTGCGGCCGGGGGCGAGCGGACATCAATCTGCTGAATGATATCCATCCACGAAATGGTAATACTGATGATGATCATCTTCTTGATCTTAATGACGAATAGGAGATGAACAACAACAACAGCAACAACAATAACTATTTTCTTCCTCCTCCGCCTTCTATTTCTCATCCTCCATCGTTGCCTCCGACCCTTTCTCCCTTTTAAGCCTCGCGTGTCTATTCCGATTGTAAAGCAGTTGAGTTATTGTTTCAGGATGTCACGGTTTTGATATACGGACCATCAGGAGCGTCGCCCGGCTTTTTACCCCTCGCCTCATCTCACCCTTCAATTGTCCTTTCCTTGGCACTCGGATGATATATGCTTCATTAGTCATAGTTTCCTAACAGTTCCCAATATAATTTATAGACAGGCCAAGAATAAACATTTCACGGATATTGAAATTCCCTCGAATCACATTCCGCTCGAATAAACGGGTTTCGTCCGGCTCCGCGCCGCTCCTCATCTTTATTTTCGACGCTGCATATCCAGAGAGATACATACCACCTCCTCCGGCAACGTGCGAAAGACAGAGACGAACCTCCAACATATCCACGCAGATATCCAGAGCGAGGGCACTAATTAAACGAAGAAAATTTATATATTTATATGCAATGAGTATTAGTAAAACCAGATAATTTATGCCCACCGACCAAAGATAATATTTAATAAAATTATATTCATTCCATGACCTGAGTTATTTATGCTTCACCGACATTCCCAAACGATTAATTAACCAATACCATTTACATTTTCACTAATTACTACAACTACTGATAATTCATTACAATTTTCTTCAAAAAACATGTCTAAGTCCTGCTGTTACATAATTTTAATTTCAAAATCTTACTGAAGCAAATTCAAGATTTTATTACAATCTTTGTATCTCGCCACTAACAAGATCTTGACATCTATTAAAACCTAATATTATCCCATAAATGTATCGTGTTACATTTAATGCTCATTTAATGATCGCTTTATTTTACAGGCGAGTCTCGAAACATTGTTTTATTTTTTTTCTTCGATTTAATGGATGGAATTGTCGTTTGCAGGGAAAACAGCAAATCCTCAACAAATTCTTCGTCGACTATTGACAAAGTACAACACTTGTTGACAAGCGACGTCTCACTTTTGCCTTCGTCACCCACGCACTTTTCTCTCTTTCTCTCTTTCCTTCCCTCTTCTTGTTGTTACTTCCCTCAGCACTCCCTGATACAAGAACAACATTCGAAACGTGTACACCAAAAGACAACAGCACAGTACGCTCACACAATGTCGCGACTTTTTATTTTGATAAGAATCGATTTTCGTTTCAATTCCACATCGAATCGAATCTCCTAAAGAAATCTCATGCAAACAAACCGTACGAAGAGTTACAACATCATCCAACTACAAGTACATCTTTTTGTTTATTTAAAAACATCTTAACTGCAATTTCGACAATGGTAATATTTGTTAGGAAACTTAATCTATTCATTTCTGTTAAACAGTGATTCTGTTTGCAAACGTAATCGTAAGCATTCTTGTTTCGATGATGATGCATTCGCCCCGTTTCCGAATTGGCGTGGATCGGAATGGTGCAGAGGAAGCAGAGAGAATGTATAAAATATAAGAAAAAAAGTGGAGGTATAAACTATTGGCAGCCCACAGAGTAAGTGCATTTTCGTTTCAGGGTCTGCGATGTCCGTGCTCTGCGTCTTCATCCTCCACGTCTCTCTGCCTCGTCTGCTATCATAAAGTGTTTTGTTGTCAAATTAAAGTATCTTTATTGTAATGGAATTCACAATGTTTGTGTGAGAGTCCAGTTAGTGCGTGATATAAGATTGACAGTGACAATGATGTCGCGCCGGGCTGTAAAGCAGTCGGACTTTTATCGTCAAATTATGCAAACGACTACTATTTGTATTGATTATACATGTGACTGAGCAAGCGACACACACACACTCATCCATATACGTGTACACACATACACATAGGGTTTGTCTGCCCTCTCCCAGAGAGACAAACAAATATACACAGGTACGCTAGCAAACCAGACCAAAAACGATCGAAGGATGAGAGGAGAAGACTCAAATAAATAAATAAATGGATGTAGCAGAAGCAGCAGTATAAATGGTGGTAGGAAAAAGAGCGTGGATCGTATGAAGGAGAGGAGTCCGGCGTCCCACATATGCATCTCCATTATCTATAAATTAAATTAAAAGCTTTCCCCACTTAATTATGAGATTAAATTTGTCGATACTTTCGGAATACCGGTTATGTCGCGAAGCCAACGACGACTGTCTTCTTCGCTTTTCGTTCTTCTTTACCTTCATAAGATCTGTACAATAATAATTCATAGGATAATGTCTTAATATTACAATAATGCAATGATTGTTAAATCAGTTATTGCTTTACGTTTCATTGGTCTTTCCAAAATTAATATATTTTGAGATTATTTCTTGGAAGCTTTTAGTTTCATTCATTTTGATAAATTTAATACTCTTTTTCTCAGTTATTTTAATTCAGTCAAAAATATTTCTTATTTTGTTCAGATATCATTTGTATCAGTAATTTGTACGATTATGAAAAAAATAGAAATTTAAGAATAAAACTAAATCTTGATATATTAAAAAATACATAAAGTGACTAAATGAGTTTATGGTACAGGATTTACATAAGTAATACTTACAAACAAAAATAAATGAGTATTAAATATATTAATGTAATATAGAAACAATATTAATACTCTTCTTCTCAGTTATTTTAACTCAGATATTTCAGTCAAAAGTATT
>NW_017096516.1:0-17741 GCF_001412225.1 Nicrophorus vespilloides
GGATCCTAAAGATGCATATGAAAGCTGAATGTTTGGGGAATGTAACAAGTATTCATATATTCTTGTGGTTTAATCGGTTTGGCTGTAATTAGTGTTTAAACTTGAGAAAAAGTTCAAAAAAGCAGTGTTTTTACATTTTATTGATATTCTCAGAAACTGTAAAAGATAGAATGAATCAAATAGAAACAAAAGTTCTTTATTAATTTTAAATTATTTTTTTCGGTTTGGCTGTAATTCGCGTTCAAATTTAAAAATAATATTTTTGTCGCATCAAAAAAGAAAAGAGAAAAAATAAACGAAACTAAATATAGAAAACAAATAAAACTTTTCACGGCCAACTGCGATCGTCATCCATCCACGAAACTGGAGCAGTTTGTCCATTGTTTGTTACTTATACCGATACGGCACACTTGACCCGGAGATCAAAAAATTTGTGACCCAAAAATGTAATCATTTTATTACTATTCTTATTGATTTGTCAAATTTATTTTAATTACTTAATATTCCTTCATATTCTTCATATTACCCGATCTACGCAATTCCCTGAAACAAAACTAAAATTTACAAAAAAAACAACAACAATAGGCAACCCAATATACTCTAAAAAAAAAAATGATTAATGTAATTTAGCGAAACGTTAATTCACCTTTAATTTACCGCATAAGCGACTCCAATTAAACAGCATTTTTTTCTTGTTTTCTCTCCTGCGAAGCGCGCTTTACTTCTTCTCGGATGCGAATTTCTAAAACTTTCTTTCATCCTAATTTATCATCACTCTTATTTACACTTTCAATTAAAACTAATTACTTTGTTTTTGTTTTTTTTTTCTTGTAATTTTATTTTTTTTCTCAAAACTGCGTTATCTCATCGAAAAAAAAAGCACTTGCAATTGTTTTTTGTTTATTTTTTTTTGCATGATAATAATCGAAGAGTGCGTGACCTTCCAAAAAAGAGTCATGCAGATTACGTGTTGCAATTGGACTTAATCGAAGACGGATTTGGATTTATCGCACAGCCTCAGGACGGGCGATAAATCTGCACGATCGAAGAAATTATGTTCATTCATCTTCGATGAGTTTTTAAGTTAAGATTAATTGTAAGAAGAAAGAAAATAATAAGAAAATGAGTTACATTTATTCCACGGATGCGGCGATCGACTGTAGCAAGGAGAACATCGTCGATGTCATCGTCAAGAATTGCAGAAAATTCAAAGATCAAACAGCGTTTGTACGTTTTTCTTTTGTTTATTTTTTAAATATTACTTATACTCATTTCCATAGAAACTATAACGGTTTTCATATTTGTTATTTCATTGTCATTTTACGAAGTTGGTAGAAGTACATTTCGATCAATTGTTTCATTGTTTTCAGATCGATTCCGAAACCGGTAACGTTTTGACGTTTCAAGGCCTTCTCGAGAAATCGATAAAAATCTCTCAGATCTTGGAACGCAAATTCCATTACAAATTGGACGACGTCGTCGCTCTTCTGCTGGAAAACACGAGCGATTTTTGGACGATCGTTTTAGGTTGTCTTTTCAGCGGAATCGCCGTTCACTTGTTCAACCCGAACAGCACATCCTGTAAGTTGACTTAATTACCAAATTAATATCTCTGGTATTGATAAGTGCACTAGAATTTTAGATAATATTATCAATTTTATTTTATTTTTTTCAGACGAGTTGGAGAATTTGATTACGCGTAGCAAACCGCGTCTGATCTTCGCCAGCGATCTTTCTTTGGTGAGAGCGTTGGAGACGAAACGGCAGTTCGATTTCGTCGAGAATGTGGTGAAAACCGGAAAACCGGAAGCGCAAAATGATTTCTTCTATTTGGACGCACTCGTCGATGCTGAGGTTATCGACGAAGCGTTCGAACCGTTGGAGGTGGACATGGAATCGCAGGTGGCCATGATCATGAACTCTTCCGGAACTTCCGGTCTTCCCAAGAGCGTTGAATTGACGTACCGAAACCTGACCACAATCCTTGGCAACGCTTGGTAATAATGACGTTTAAATTGTCAGTTGATTGATTGACGTTTCTCTTTTTTTCAAATAGGCATCCCAATTGCTTGTACAAAACCCCCAAAGACACGACCGTATCTTTCTGTCCGTTCTATCATATTTCGGGTACTATTGTATCTCTGTTGACGATGATTTCTGGGATGGTTTCGGTGATAATGCCCAAGTTTCACGGTAAAAAGTATTTGGAATTGATCGATGATCATCGCGCTACGCTTCTGGTGATGGTGCCTCCAATTGCCGATTTCCTGGTGCAATCACCCCTAGTCGCCGACTTCAAATTGGATAGTGTCGACGACGTCGTCTGCGGAGCGGCGCCTCTCGCTACGGAAATCCAAAACGTCCTGTCAAAAAGGTTAAACGTCAAGGTTAGACAGATGTACGGTTTGACGGAAGTGACCGGAATCACCACTTTGACACCTGTCACCGGAACGTCAAAGATTGGCGCCGTGGGTAAGGTGGTGCCGGGCATCGTCGCCAAAATCAGTCCGGTGAAAACGGAAGTTCCGGAAACGATCGGATCTTACACTTTGGGCGAGATTTGCTTCAAAAGTCCGGCCGTCATGAAAGGTTATCTTCACAATAAAACTGCGACCGACGATATAATCGATGATGAAGGTTTCCTGCACACCGGAGATCTGGGCTACTGCGACAACGAAGGTTACTTCTACGTCATCGATCGTCTGAAAGACCTGATCAAGCACAAAGGTTTCCAAGTGAGTTACCTGTCAAACGTTCTTTATTACATCATCACGTGCGTACGGTGTGTTGCATACAGGTTCCACCGGCGGAACTCGAAGATCTTCTCAAATCCAACCCGGAAATACACGACGCCGGAGTCGTCGGAAAACCAAACAGACGAACCGGTGAGAATCCGGTGGCTTTCATCGTCCTCAGACCCGGATCCGAAATGACAGAAGATGAAGTTAAAAAATTCATTTCCGGTTTGCAAATTCTGAAAGTTTCATCATTAAAAATTGTGATTTTTTTGTTTTGTTTTGCATTACAGATCGATTGAGTCGCGAGAAACAACTGCACGAAGTTCATTTCGTCGAAGCCTTACCGAAGAACTCCACGGGGAAAACAATGAGAAGACAGCTCAGGGAAAGACTCGCTATGGCTACGGAAGATGATAATAATAAAATCGTTTGAAAATTGATCATTTATTCTGAACCTTTCATAAATCAAAGTCAGCGTTGATTAAAAATAAATGAAGAATCGCCATGACATGAAATACCACAACGCATCAATGTCACAAACAATAATTACGTATAAAATAAGAACGTTTTCCTCGAAACACATCATTTCACAATGATGAAATACTTTCTTATATTCGTATCAAATTGTCTTTTTACTAAGGTTATTGCTTTTCCGCATATCGAATCTTGTGAGTGTTAAACGAATTGTTAATTCACACTAATTGTTTTCATTAATTTCAAGATAATAAGAGTAGATTGCAGAAGGAATACGGCGGAAATTTGCATCGCGCCATCTACGACATAACCCACGGATTTCCCACAACGCATTTATCAATTGTTTTCGATAACGCGACAGGTTTGAGTTAGGCAACTCCATTCACCTTAACGTTAATTCCGTTGCGTTCCAGATGATTTATTCGTTGGTCATCTGAGCCAACATCTACTTGAGAATGATATAAGCATTTCGTTGCATAATATAACCACAATCGAAGGTTTAGATGAAGTATACACAAGAAATTTAAATAATCGAAACATTTTAAATTATAATTTTGTTGTTGTTTCGTAGTATTTCAATTATCTTGCGAATATTGTGAGCGGTAACTATGATTTGCACACTCTGTACTTTTGCAATCACAAGATGGCAGAGCACATCCTGCTTGAGGTTGGTAAGCTTTGAAGTAACTAAAGTTGCCTATACCATTTTCAGTTTTTTAGCTTTACGACAGCCATCTGGTGAGGAACAATCTCGTTTTTATGTTCTATTGGGGGGACAAAAAGATGTACAGGTATTTTCAGCGGGCGATGCATCGAAACATGAAGATCGTGGTGATTACCAATCCACGAGATGGCGCGTAATATTATTACATCATTTCTAGTTACTAATTACATTCAAGGTCTCTAACAGTTATAGGTTATACTACAATCAGGCAACGTCGCATAAGATACATCACTTAGACATGTACAACTGGTGGATCGAGGGTAAAGGTTTGTTCCATCATCCGACCCTTCCGAAAACCGTCAACGTTTTCAAGAACTTCAACGGTCGATTAATCTACGTCCCAGTCATTCACGTACGGATACTCAAAAAAATGACGTTTCAAACGTCATTTTCAAAATATCATTATTTTTGACGTTTAAGTTGTCAATTTTTTTTGTTGACGTTTATAAAGTCTAAATTTTTATTTCAGAAGCCACCTTGGCACTTTGTGCTTTACACGAACAACAGTTTTCACGTGCAAGGCGGAAGAGACGATAAATTGTTGAAGCTTCTGGCAGAAAGATTGAACTTTCGTTTCGAATATTTCGATCCGCCGGAACGTATACAAGGCACGTCTTTCAATGCGAACGGGACTTTCGATGGGATTCTTGGGTTGCTATGGGAACGGGTTAGTATATGAAGTAAATACGTTTTTTTTTTGATGTATAAAATTATTTTCAGGAAGCGGAATTCTTTATTGGAGATTTCGCTTTGACGCACGAACGATTCAAGGTCGTGGATTTTACCTTTTTGACGTTAGCTGACAGCGGAGCATTCGTCACGCATGCGCCGAGCAGATTGAACGAGGCGTTGGCACTGATCAGACCATTCCAATGGGAGGTTATAACAAAATCAAACAATGTTACCAATCTCAACAATAAAAGTTACTAAATTTGATTCCTTGCAGGTTTGGCCAGCCATCATTGTGACAGTTCTAATAGCCGGTCCCGCTTTGTACGTGATCAAAGTGGTTCCCAACCTGTGGTATCCCACGTTTATTGTCAGAGATCACGTGCGGTTTCTGTTCGATTGCTCTTGGTACACCACCGGGATTTTCTTAAAGCAAAGTTGGTTGCATAAAATATACTAATATTTTCAATTTGTCAAACTAATTTATCGGACAGCCGGAAAGGAACCTGGGGACAGCCACAAGTGTCGTTTCTTCATTATACTGTTGGCAATATCGTCCACCTACGTTATAGGTGACATGTATGCAGCCAACCTCACTTCTTTGCTCGCAAGACCTGGAAGAGGTATAATTTCCAACGAATATAAACGTAGCGAATTATGCAACTTCATTTACAGAAAGAGCCATAAACGATTTGCGCCAACTGGAGGAGGCTATGCTAATGAAGAGTTACAAATTGATGGTGGAAAAGCATAGTTCCAGTTACAGTTTACTTGAGGTAAATAACCTAAAAAATATACTAAAACTTAACAAATTATCATGTTTCTATTAGAATGGAACCGGGATTTATGAAAGACTTTGGAAATTAATGAACGAACCTCTTAAGGGTGATTTCTTTGTGGATTCAGTGGAAAAAGGTGTTATGCTCGTTAAAGAATTATCCAACGTGGCTGTGATGGCCGGTAGAGAAACACTGTTCTTCGACATCCAAAGATTCGGTAAATCGAAGAAATATTTCACAACATAATTAATTTTCTTTTTGAAGGTCCTCAAAATTTTCATTTAAGCGAAAAATTGAATACAGCTTACTCGGCGATCGCCCTCCAGCAAGGATGTCCGTACAAAGAGAATTTCAATAAAATGTACGAGTTTCATTGAGTTTAAAGTAAACAATATTTAATACGCCATCTGTTGGTGTACATTTCGTAGCTTGATGGGAATCTTCGAGGCGGGGATTCTGACGAAGATGACCGAAGACGAGTACGAGACGTTCGGAAAGGAGCAAAGTAAATCGTACGACCGGAAACCGGAAGTCGACGGTGGCGCCAACGTACAAATCGATATACAAGAATCATTGTTACCAACTAATCTAAAGGAAAACCGGAAGGCTGCGAAGGCCAACGAGGATAACGAAAAACTGCAACCGATCAATATACGCATGTTGCAAGGTGCTTTCTATCTGCTTTGCATTGGACACACCGTTTCCGGTAGGCATTTGACATTTGACACTGACATTTAAAATTGACATTTATAAAAAAACAAAAGAAAAAATATCATGAACAATCTTAATGAAAATATCACGTAAACAAAAATGACATCTTAATAATTACTAATAGACTAATTAATAGATATTGATAGTAAAAATAGGGGATGTTTTGCTTTGCTGTTGGTTGTACCTGTTTCGAAGGATAATACATAAGAGGTCCCATGGTGTAATGGTTAGCACTCTGGACTCTGAATCCAGCGATCCGAGTTCAAATCTCGGTGGGACCTGCCCGTCCGAAAGGACTTTTTGTCACCAATACGATTCAAATATACTAATTTTTATCTACCCTTGTGCAGCTTTCGTTTTGGGTCTCGAGGTTCTGTACAACGGACAAGAGAAGAAACGCAAGAAGAGGAATTGCAAGAACATTGTGTTCTTCGTGAAACTGCGAAGGAGGGTTCGGTTTTGGCGTTCGAGGGCCGCAGTAACAATGCGCACGAGATTCAGGGAGGCCATGAACGATGCTATCATCGCCACCCTCGAATATACAGAGTAGTAATGGTTAATAAATAATTTTGTGGTGGACGCGCCGGGTTTAGATTTTGTGTCTGCACCTTTTGCTCTATAACTCGATAACCGCTCACGCTAATTATAAGTTTGAGTAGTCAAATTAATCTCAGATAATCAGGCTTTAATATGCGCTTAATGCGAGAATGTTAACAGTTACCATTTTCTTGTAATCTATAATCAAAGTTGAATAACAATGTCTATCGTTTATCTCTAAAACTCGACAACCGAAGTGTTAAACTTTTTCAAACTTTATATATGAAATGCTGATTCATTGCACAAGTTTAAATATAAAAAAAAGTTAGATAAAGTTTACAAATGGACGAGTTATGAGATTTTTTTCTACATAACTCCAAAAATATACAACTTTTTCAAACTTTTATTTTTGTATATGAAGCGCTGATTCATTGCACTAATTTCAATATAAAAAAAAAGTTAAATAAATTTTATAAATGCCCGAGTTTGGAGTTTTTTTTTACAAGATACAATGGCAATTAGAGAACATTTTCAGTAATTTTCAGAAGCTCTGAAAGAATCGTTTCAGTGGGCTCTTTCTGTTTTCACGTTTTGCTCTATATGCAGTTTCCTTTATTATGTAATATAGGCAACACTATATACCAACGAATTATGTAACCGTCTCTACTTTATGTTGGTTGTTTTGGTTCACTTACAAACTAACTGTTAATTTTACTTTGATTGCGCAAAACAATACTTATTATTATTAGACAAATTCAATAAACTTACCTTTATGCTAAACAAAGCTTGAACTCTTCAATTTTGCTTCGATTTAAAAATTTGACACAACCTGCAGAAACGTCACACTTGCACGTCCATTTTGAAAAAATGCAGACGCCATCAAAACAAAGCAAACAGACAAAAGAAAATCATCACCAAGGTTACGTGTTTTTTTTTACAACGCCATATTTTATTGCGGATACAATAATACAAGTTTTCTTTTATTATTATTATTATTACTATTTACATATACAAAGTACACCTCGCTCCAAAACAAGAAAAATTGAAAAAAAAAGAAAACTAAACAAAACAAAAAACAAAATCATTCATTCAAGATTATTTTTTTTTCACATTTTATTATTTATTTATTTATTTTTTTGTTACATACATACATTTTTATATATATATATTTGACAATATACATACATACTGGACAGAATTTAACAACAAATATTTGCATCTCGTCGTAGTATCCGCGAAATGAATAATAAAAACAACAGGAAAAAAAATGATGAAATCGAGATGGAGAAACGAAAGTGAAAAGTAAATTTAAAGGAGTAAAAACAGTCAAACAAAACACTTAACAATTAATCAATTAACAGGGTTGCATAGCCTAAAACTTTATACAGGAGGGAGGGGGGGAGGCTTGGAAACGAAGAAACAAAAGAAACACGCATTCACCTCTTACAGCGAATCTCGAGTGTCATGTAAATGACATTTCTCAAGTAATAATAATAATAAATTAACAACAACATCTCTTACTTTTTATACACATATTTCGTTTCTTCATACATACATATATCTCCGTATATCTATATATATAGAAGTAATATAACATATTCATTCATTTATTTATATAATATATATATATATTTTTATTTATTAATTACCACAAATGAAACGATAAAATCCCTAAATTTTAATATTATATTTTATTTCTTTGTTAAGGGTTAAGCGAAGACGTCGGACCCGGCGAACTTCCGCGAAAACAAGAAACGCTCGCGCGGGGGAAAAACAACATTTCTTCACTCAACGTCTTCGGGGATTGTCTTTTCATTATACTTTACTCTCTCGCTTATGCAACTTTACTCTCTCGCTTATGCAACTTTACTCTCTCTCTCTTCTTGTCTTAGGCAACTTTACATTCTCTTATACAAATCCACATATGAGAATGTCGGGGAAAGTCGTGGAAAGTCGCCGGGCCTTCGTTCGCGTTTAAAAAAAAACATAACCTATACATGTAACAAGAGGAAGGAAAAAACACACTTAATTGTGGAGGGGGGTGGCTTGAATTGTGCGGGTAACAAATACATTTATTTATTTATTTATAAAATCAGGTGACGAACCTAAGAAAACGGAAAGTCCCCAAAATAACCAGAAACGTCGCCAACTCATCATCATATATTTACATGTGTGTGTGTGTTTGTATATATCGTTTATATCAAATCGAGAGACTCAGAATGTTACATCATCATCATCATCAAGTGTGCGCGCGAGAAATTTTCCTAAAAAGTGTGTGCTTAAAATTTTGTTTATAATTGTTTTTTTCACTTTTCGTTTGTTTTTCTTTCTTTTTATTCGAAAATATACTTTATATTTATATAAGATATAAAAAAGATTTGAGCTATCATTTGTTTTTTTTTACATTTTTTTTAAACCACATCCTCGTTCATTTATTTATCTTCATTTGTTATTTATCTTTACATATATATATAATTTATTTATTCATTTTTTACTCAGTATATTGACATTAGATTAAAAATTTGTATTTAGATCTGAATTTTGTTATGTTCTTTTCTTTTGGACATTTTGTTGTTAAGCAGAAGAAATAACCTAATTCAAAAAAACAAAAAAAAGTTTACTTCCTACATGGCTCATAGATGGCGTTTTTGGAAAGTTTTCGATACAAAAAGCACTTCACAATGGAAAAAATAATAATAATAAAATAAAAAATGGCAGTTTCCGTGGCGCAGTCGTTTCCGGTTCCATTCACTGTCAAATGAAAGTTACCATGACAACTAAATTTTACAATAAAATCACAACCATCGTTATTCAAAGAAAAAACACTTGCAAATAAAAAACAAAATTGATTAACTATCATTATTAAGATTTTGTAAATAGAACAAAAAAAAATAATAAATCTAATCGCATTTGTTTTTGAGCTAATCACAACCATTGTTTTTTTTGTTATTAATATTTGTTTATTTTTTATTAGTTTTTTTTTTATTAAAAATTTATTATTTATTCTTGTTTTTTGATTTCGAATTTGGATATACGTGCTGATTGTTCATTGTTCTCTTTCGATTGTTTCTAGTGTTGCCATGTGAACGAAATCAGTAAACAGACGCCGGAAATTACACAATACCCAATGATTCTCAGGTACAGCCCACTACGGTTCGTATTCATTTTGAAAATTTAAATTTCGCGCCAATCACCGCCTAACATCGATCAAAACCGCTAAAACCTAAGTGCATCAATATCTCAAGATGTGCGCTTTCACTAATCTCTAAATTCCTATCAAGTGATATACAGTTATATCAAACAAAAAAAATAATTGAAGTAGAATATATGGGGATTCTCTTAGGATTGTTTTCTTTTTTTGGTTAACTTTTGATTCGTTGTCCTGGAAACCGTTGACTGGCTCGCAATTGTTTCTTCTGCTGTTACTATTTTTTTTAACCCCGCGAAAGAGGAAACAAAAAACCAACGAAAAATTTATAGGTTAGATTTTTTGGTATATATATATATATGTACAAAACAATAAATAATCGTTCTTATATACAATGCGATAAAACAATTGAAAAGAAACGCTATCCGGTGATTGGTCGCTTATTTTTCTTTTAACACACACATTGAACTATATTATCAACAATTTAATAACACAACCCCAGAGATTTGTTTGTAATTGGTGAATTCAGTTTGCATGTGGCTGATAGATGGCGCGTCAATAGATAAACTGAAATCCGCAAAGCGTTCGCAAATTTTTGTTTACTCGATCAAGGAGTTTAGTGTGTGAACGGCAAATAGATGGCGCACGAATCAACAAACTAAATATGCAAGCATTTTATTGGGATTAAAGATGGAATTATTGCATTTTATTTATAAAATAGTTAACGAAGTTTGTTTTTTTTTTGTATTTCATATTACTTAATTTTGTTTGGGAAGAATGTCTTTTATACGTCTCAAGTCTAACCGTCGAGGTGGAGTAAGTTGGGTTGCCTAGGCGGATTCACAACCAATCGGAATCCTACTTAAACGAACTTAACTTAGGTAAGTTGATTAGACTTAGTGAGCAATCGAAGGAAAGGGGGTGTCGCGGTTTCTCTCTAACAAAACGCACATTTCTATTTATAATTACCTTTGAGCAAGAACAGTGTGTGTGTATATATATAATATATAGAATTATACATATTTTTATTTATTGGCACACGAATTTCAAATAAATCAATTAGATTGAGAAAGTTTTTCATTTTTTTTTGAGCAAGAAATGTATTAAATTAGTATTATTATTATCAGTAGATAGTATTGATAATGAAAAAAAAAAATAATGTCGATTGTTTTTAATTTTTTTGTTGTTGTATATGTAAATATAACCTCTAAAATAATGGAAACAATTCGTTCACGTATTGAGCAATTATTTTTTTTTTGGCACAAAAATTAAACGACAACAAAAAAAAATTTCAAAAAGAAAACAACAGTTGGTATCTTTGTACTCGATCAAAAGTTTCCTTAAAATATATATTTATATACTTTTAAGTCGTTTTTATTCTTCATTTGTACTTAAATAATTAAAACGTTTTTCTTTTTCTCTTTCTCCTCTGTATTATCAGTTGTCTATTATTATTAACCCCCCTAGCGTAGAAAGGAAACAACAATAGTTTTCTGTAGGCAACCCATTAAGCTTAGGTAACGAAACGTTAGGCCATTGTTATTGTTGTCATACGAAGTTAGGCAAACCAAGATGCATTTTACACACACATGGTTATCAATATTTTTTTTTCTGTGTTGTTGCTGTTGGCATCAAACCAACGTTTGAAGGAAACAAAAGAATTAAAGAAAAGAAAAAAAGAACGGCGTTTCCGCCTATTTACAAATATACAAAGCGCTACCAACTAAATACACCGGAAATCGTCATTTTGCGTCATTTACACTTAAGTATTTTTGATTGTTTTTACTTTATACACGTATCATATATATATATTTATTTATATTTATTTACTTACAATTAGTATATTTATAAAAAATCACGAGTGAAGTGTCAAGTTTTGCATGTTTCAATTATTTTCTTTCATACTGTCTACTTTGAACTACCAGAGTTTCAACATCATCTCTTTAGGCCGAAAATATTACTTCTTCTTCTTCTTATTTATTTATTTGTATTTCTCTTAGTAATTTTATTTTTTTTTCTTTAGTTTAATTTCTATCAACAAAGACAAAAGTTGAAAAAACTGAAAAATTCACTTAGTGCGTTAGTTTTCTTTTCACACCGACTTAATTAATTAATACAAATATGTATATTTATATTTATTTATATATATATATTCAATATATCAACAACGATTAATTTTTACTTCACTTCACGTGTAATAATTGATAGGATTCGTCGACGAAATTCAAAATTTCCCGCGCGAAATGAAACACCACGAAAAAGAAAACACCAACTTTTAAGTATCAAAAAAAAAAAAAAAAAAAAGTCCCTAATTCCCACTTTACATGAACGGACAACATCGATTTATTATACTTAATTATTTTAGATTCTTTGTCATTTAGTTTATTTTTCTTTTAATGTATCTCTTCGATATTTCTTAAAACCTCGTCTGTAAAACAAGTGGATTGTCATATTATTTTTATTTCTCACAACTTCTTATTCTTCTTCCATTTTTTTTTTTAATGTTTATTTTCCTTTTATTAATTCAATATTTCCCCCGCAAAAGAGAGCGCAGAGAAACATAACGCAACGAAATTCACTAGATTCATATACATATACTCAACATGTACAAATATTTCACGTATATTTTTTATATTTATATATATATATATATATTTAATTATTGATGATAATAATATAGTTTGTTTTATTATTATTACTATTATTATTATTATTTTATTTCTTCAATATATTTTCATTAGTTAATAGACTTTTTTTTCTTGTTTAAAAAGATCACAACACAGAGTTCCTTACGATTAATTATTAATTATTATTCATTTAAGATTTCTATTACCAACCCTCTCAAATGAAAACCCCCCACAACAACAACAACAAAAAAAAAATGAGCGGTACCAACCGTTTGATTATTCATTTCTTCAGTTGTCTCAGAACTGTCAAAATGCAAGAAACAAAGTATGTACAGTACACAACCCTTATCGCTTATCGCTAAAAATTCTCTTAAATACGTATTAATCTTTTCACTTAATTACTTATGGCCATCAATACTAATATTACATGATATATTATTATTTATTTTTTTTTTTAATTTTTCTTCTTCATCTTCTCTCGTTTGTTTTTTTTTTGACTTAAACCACTTCGATCCAACGCACACGTTTTCGTTTGTTCTAATTGACAAAAGCGAAACGTTGCGTGGCAATAATCTTTCTTGAGCAAAAAATGTCCTCTCTACACACATTATTAAATATTATTATATTTTATGTTTTTTTTAAATACTTCATCTTCTTCTTTTTTTTTAGTGTCTCACTCGACAATCGAAAGGCACTAACGTTACTAAATTTGATCAATTAAAAACGTTTTTTTTTGTTTTTGTTTGCTTTGATTGAATTGTTTTGATTTTGATTTCGTTTAGTAACGCAACACAACCCCTAAATTTTCATATCAAATTTTTGTTTGTTTTGATTTTTCTTTTGTTTTCATATATATATATCTATATATATTTGTTTATATTGCGCGCGCTTAATTCAAATAAATGCAGGAATTAAATGTTTCGAAGGGGATGGAAACAGAATAAAAATAACAACGACAACAACGTAATTTCCGTTGTTTCGAGGTTAGGTAAGTACTAATAGGTAGGAAGAGTCTACTTGTCTTTTCCGGATGCTTCCCGCTCGTCGTTTGTTGTTGTTGTTGTTTCTTCGTTGCTAGGTATCCAATGGACTCGGCACGGAGTCGAAGGAAGACGAAGACGAAGACGACGAAGACAGGGCGGAAACGGAAGTGGACGAGGAGACGATCATCGGTTGTTCGGTTGTGCGGTTCGCCGCCTCCTTGCGGCGCGTCGTCGTCGCCGTTTCCGCATCCGGTGGACGGTGGGACTTCATGTGCGCGCTGCGACTCTTGATCTTCGTGAATACTCTGCACATGCACAAAACAGCCCAGAAACGTATAGAGTGGGGATCGCAACAAGATTCAATACACGGAAAAAATTAACAAAAAGAGGGAAAAGACATAGAAAAGCGCACAGTTATAAAATCGAAATAGACAGAGACAGCAAGTTGAGTAAATTTTGGAACGTGTGTGTGATATGTTCGTTGTTTTGCTGTTGTGTGTTCGTTTTGTGGTAATTTCATGCGTTACAGACGACACGAGAATAATTCAAAATAATAGTTCGATGGGAGCGATAGGTGTCGCTGCGGTATTGCACGATATGTTATAGGCAACCTCATCTACTCTCACGCTCCCATGGAAACACAAATATTGATAAAAATTGATTCCGTTCACTGGAATTTTCTTCGTTTACTTTAATTGAAGAGGTTAAGAAGCGACTAGAGAACGGAACATATAGTAATGCAGAAATACAAGAATATATAAGGTAACAAGGAAAAAACAGAAAATAAAAACTTATAGAGCAAACAAGAAACACGTAAGTTGCAAAATTTACCTTTCGTCTGTGTCTTTACTTTACTGCTTATTTGAAGGAGTTGGAGTGCACTTACTTCCCGCATATCTTACAGGGGTAGTCTTCGTGGGAGTCGGTGTGGCAGAGGACCGTTTTGTGATGCGTCGAAGACGTCACCGACGTCTTTCGCTCTGCAACCTGCTGCTGCTGCTGTTGTTGTTGTTGATAGTGATTGTTGCCATGGTGATGATGAATGTGCGTGGGCGTCGGCGATTGGCGCGAATGCGTGCGAACGTGGCTGTTCATCGCGGCTCGCGTATGAAAACTCTGCAAAATTTTAAATTATGACAAAAACACAAATTATTAGAGTTTTGCGTGGCTTACGGCTGAGCAATCGGGGATCTCGCAAACGAATGTTTTATGATCTCCCATCACCTGTTGTAACAACAAAGAAATTTTTTTTAATAATAATAAATAAGAATCAAGAGTAATCTTACCATCATCTTGACGTCGTCGTCGTATTCGTGTTTGTGGATGTGCGGTTGCCTACGTTCTCGGCCCGCCTTCAATCTTCTGTACTCGTCGGTGCAGACCTTCTTCCACATGTAATAGAACTGCACACACTGCTTCACAGTTTTGCTGCCAACCTTTACATTTAAAAAAAAAAAACAAATAAAAATGTTATTTGTTTAATTTATGTAAGCAATAAGGAGAAGTTTAGCTACCTCTTTGGAAATCAGGAAGAAGTCTTTGTCGTGCTTCTGAAGCGCCAGATGGAAAATCTCTGTTTCCGTCGCCGTCCATTTATCGCTCTCCGAGTATTGGTAGCAGAGTAGTGGATGGTCGGACGGGAGAGATGGCGTTGGTTGCATCAGTTTCAGCATCGCTTCCTGTTTGTGATCAATTAAAAATAATTATAATCTTTTGAAAATTGTAATTTGTTGGTTTATACTTACGTGAATGTTGCCTGCGCACATGTGCAGCAGGTGGATGGCGTACTCGTGATTCCTGCCGCCTCCTGGGACGGCGGCGCAGCAGGCAAAGTCCAGGTACATGTCAACTGTCAACGATGATTACGTAATTAATATTCGATTGTACGTTTGGTTGCGTACTTCTGTACCTTCTGCGTCTGTGCAGCCGGCTATACCGGGATCCCAGAGGAGGTCCTCGTGACTCCTGTCACGGGTGACGCGATTACGGACGGGCCGGAATGGTGGCACCGCGCACTGGAACTGCGGCCCGACGTTGACGTGCGGCGTCGAGTCCGTCTCTGGTGGCGGCGGCGACGACGACGACGACGTACATGTTGATCGATCCAGCGCCATCTCGAGGCCGTCATCTAAACAGGAAAAAGGAATGAATTAATTTAGCAAAGAGTGGCGGCACGGATGACGCAACGATCGGTGGTTGGTGGCGGCGCGGCCACAAACACCGCCGAGCGCTCCGCTTCACACATCGAAAACACACCGTTCTTGGACTTTTGCTTTAAAAAGAAGTAGAGACCTGATCCGGGGCGGCTGGGGTTGAGGATCGGTTGCGGTGTGTACGCAGCTCTAGAGCACTCCTGTTGCTGATGCAGAGGCGGATGATGACGACTCCGCGTCGACCGCAGCCTGCTCTGATGTGCCGGCTGCAGCGGCTCGACTCGAGGCCTCTTCCTCGACGCTCTCACCGGACTTGCAGGTGGAATCCTATAGAATATTTCTTGGGATAATCTTTGGAATCTTTATACGCGAATTGATGAACGTACGTGGTTGGGCTGAGGAAAACCTGCTCCTGGTCCTGCAGCTTCGGAGGTCTCTGTATCACCGGTTGCTGGATCTGCACCGGTTGTTGTTGTTGTTGTTTAACAGTTGTTGGCATGGCGATGGTCTGCAGAACTTTCGCGTTTTGTGCGATGATCGGTGTACCGGTCAATAAGATGTTCTTGGTATGAAAAGCGGTAGGACCTGTTTGTATGAACTTAATCTCTCCGTTCGTCTCCACCAGAATACCCGTCAGATTCGGACTGTTGAAGTCGATGAAACCGTTGCTGATCACCTTCAAAGGAAGTCCATTGAACTCGAATCGCTTCTTGGCGTTGAAATCTTTCGGACTGCTCGAAAGAAGCGGATCATCGGAATTGGGAAGCATCTGCGATTGAAGCGTGTACTGTGGAAAGACGTTAGGGATGAACGTCTGAGGAGAAGGAACTGTTGATGTTGGGATGTTCGGCGATGGAACTGGTGTGAGGAGTGGAGATTGCGGCGGCGGTGAATTCGTTAGGGATGGGTACAATTCGTCGGCGGCGATGCTTTCACCAGGTAAGACTTCTTCGAGCGCTTCCTCGACTTCCGCCGAGGTGGACATGGTGGAGGTGTAGAAAGCCGCGGAGAGCGGTGACGACGCTTGCGGTGGCTCCACGAAGTCGTTGTGCTTCGGCGAGACCATCGGCATCAGCGAGTTGTGCGCGAAGCAAGGGCTCTGACCCTCGTGACTCGCCGGTGGCGTCGGATACGCGAATCCAGGTGAATCGTGCCGGATCAGAGGCGACTGCAGCGGTGATTGCGTCGGTAACGAAGTGTGCGGAGAGTTCGAGTATTGTATAGGGGATTGCGTGTGATGGTAGCTCGGAGATGGCAGCTCCAAACTACCGCTCGAATGGTAAGTGCTGAACTCGGCTAAGCTCTCTGGAAGAGGCGAATCTAAGACGGCCTGAAGATCCTGATTAACTTGGCCCGCTTGATAAGGGATGGTCGAGTGAACGACGGAAGTCGCGTAATCCAACGCCATCTCTTCGCTCTGATCGAAAGTCTCCGTTTGGAATTGTATCAACTGCTGGTGACTCTGCAGCAGCATCGTATCTTGCACCTGAGTGAACACTTCGTCCTGCAGACTCGGACTGATGTATCCTCCATCGTCCGACTGGTACGCCAAGGTGAAGGTGGACTCGCCGGTGCTCTGGAATTGTATGATCTGACCGGGATCCGAGGTCGTCCGTTTCACTATACGATTCGATTCCATCGCTCGCTTGTTGAGGATGAGGTCGGCCAGAGCGTCTGCGGCCTCCTGCTGTTGCTGCTGCGTCTGGTAGTGATGCGTGTGCGTCTGCAGGACTCGGGGCATCGTGAAGGAGACGTCTGCGTCGGAATGTCTGCGGGCTTTGTCGTGTGC
Source organism: Nicrophorus vespilloides (assembly GCF_001412225.1). NCBI lineage: Eukaryota > Metazoa > Arthropoda > Insecta > Coleoptera > Silphidae > Nicrophorus > Nicrophorus vespilloides. The sequence goes on from NW_017096516.1 coordinate 17,333, forward strand.
AGGCGGTGCGGGCACCACGAAAGACGTGATCTTCGTGTCTAGATCAGTCGAGGAATGCACGGTCAGCGGAAACAGAGGCGGCGCCTTTCCCAACGCCGTCGTCGACGTCGTCGTCGTCATCGTCGTCGTCGTCTTAGTTTCCTCGCCGGATGGCGTTGCCATCGCAGAAGCGGTCACCACCGTCGATGTACTGGTTATCCGTTTGCTACTTTTCTACTCAGTCCATAGGCGTCACAGAAAAATTTTTTGGGGGCAGGCAACCCGAAAAGCGCCGTCCTTAACGTGTTAATGAATGTTATGTGAATGTAGGATGCGGATAGCAAAAAGTGCGAGAAGAAGGATAATTCCGGCCCACCTCTTCAGACTGCGAGTGTCAGCGTGAGGGCACTGATCGAGGAGAAGATCATCA
>NW_017096517.1:0-7760 GCF_001412225.1 Nicrophorus vespilloides
AACGTATCCTTTATTTTTATACGAGTGTCTAGTCCTTTTTTGTGCGATTTATTTTTATGCGTTTTCCAACCAAGTGTAATTGAAATGTAGTAATAACAACATAAATATTTATAAGCAAGTGTAAATCAAGAAAAGAAAAAATACGTGAATCTTTACAAATAGTAATTTAATATTTTAGATTTTGTTTTAAATTGTTTATGCATGAAATTATATAATCTAAGAAATTACATTTTCTTGTTTTTTTTCTTCTCTCTTTATAATAGAGTGAGAAATAACTATGACTCATTTTTTGTTGCTCGAAACCCCTTGAAACTTACTCCCTCGATCCCTGCCATTATTCCCATCGATGACATTTCGGAAACCGGAAGCAGACAATTAAAGTCATAAGGTCACGTCGAGGGAACGTACACACATACAGTGTGATTATTAGCTTTTATTATTATTTTTTTCTATAATTTTCCGCACGGCTAAACCCTGCATTTTTTCAAAGCAGAAACCAAACAATGATGGAGAGTTCTCGTTGCAAGAGTAGCCTCAATGAAGAAATTGCGACCCGCATGGACACAACCAGACACATAGTCGACCCGCAGCCAATTATTATTGTATGTAAAACCCATAAAAGTCAGTTAAAACCCCAATCGAATGAAACCATTCCAATTAAACCTACTCCCGAAAATACTACAATTTTACGTAATTTTATACACGTAATAAGTTTTCATTTTCGTAATAATTTGGAATTATTTATCCAATACGAAATAAACCGAACTGTACTTATTACGTTAATTCATTGATAATGCTAAAAAACATTAAAATTCCAGGAAATACTATCGTTTTAAGTAATATTTACAGTTTACAGCCAAATTTAAAGCCAATCGAATACGAAATAAACAACAATTTCTTATTTGTTTTCAATAATTTCATTTGAAACTAATCAAATAAAAAACTCTTTTTTCTATACATTCATGTAAATGTTAAGTGAGATTATGACGCGAATGCAAGTCTTTGAGAGATATTGATCGAATCTGTAGAAATGAGTCACAATGGATACGTCCATATATATATATTGAATTGAGAATGAATCACTTTTTTTTTTGAAAGCTTTTCCTTCGCCTCTAAGATTCATCAGCAATATACATTCAGTGTTATCGGAATTAATTGAAAATTTTGCTGTTGTATTTATTATTAAGCGAGAATTATGATAAATTAATAATATTGTGAAATGTTCAATAATATTGAGAATTATTGATTTATTATTTATTGAGTTATCACTTCGTATATGTTTTCGAATGTGGAATTTTCTCAATATGAATGAAAAGAAAAATGTTATAACATAATTATTTTCTGAATCAATGAATGTCAATTGTCGTATTTGCCATTATTTAAACAATTTTTATATTTTAATAATTTTATGAATTTATATAAAAAAAATAAGTAATAACGTCATTGTTCGTAATTTTAGATATTTTTGCAATGTTGATAAAGTTGTTTTTTTTTTCTTTCAAATTTACTTTCATAAACAAAAATGGAAAAAATTGAATAATAATTTACAACAAATATATGAAAATTATTAGAATATGTCACAAGTCATATACATAAATGTCGTATTTTCAAGTATTTTAAACATAAATGAAGAGAAAATTTGTTATTAATTTATAATTTTATAACATTTTAAAAACGAGAGCGATAAAACATACTTTCAACATCAATTCATTAATTTATTGAAATTAATTGCAAATTATCAAGACGTTATTAAAATTAACGATTTCTATTCAAACACTTACTATTATTAATATATACAATTTTTATAAAAAAAAATTGTTAATTCATGAAAATGAGTCATAATAATTTACAACAAATATATGAAAATTATTAGAATATGCCACAAATCAAATCATATATATAAATATCGTATTTTCAAGTATTTTAAACACAAATGAAGAGAAAATTTGTTATAAATTTATAATTCTATAAAATTTTAAAAAACATACAAATTTACTTTCAACATCAATTCAATATTCATTAATTTATTGCAAATTATCAAGACGTTATTAAAATTAACGATTTCTATTCAAACACTTACTATTATTAATTAATATATATATAATTTTTTATAAAAAAAAATTGTTAATTCATGAAAAAGAGTCATATCAAATGCTACATGCGAAATTATTTTCGTATTACAAAACTATTATCGATCGTTTTCGATCTATTAGAAATGAGTCACAAATAACAGTTTTTCCGATTTCGTTTGAATGTTACGATGATAATAAATGTTCGTGCAAATAATGAGGATGAACCATAATTGTTCGGATTCATTGAAATGACTCAGAAACATTTCGCAAACAATAATGAAAATCAGGAGCAAACAACAACGAAAATAACTCTGCTGCTGCTGCTGTTAACGTCGATTTCGCAATTTACCATGTACATTTTCGATTCATTTAAAGCCGCAACGAAGATAAGAGCGTAATGTAGAGTGAAAATAAAAAATAAATAAATATATGTGTGTGTACGAACAGCACAGAGAGAGGAGAGAAGTGAAGAGATAACTCTGCGAAAACTTTCCATGACAACAGAGAAAGAACGCGCATTCACACACATATGCATGCATTCTTTGTCCGCAACGGCAAGATAAGCCGGCAACATATATTCGCGAACGCAATCATATATTGCTTATTTATATGCGTGTAAGTAATTTATAATATAAATATTGCGCAAAAGGCGTTCAATTATTTATTGTTTTTTTGTAATTACAATTTTGAAGAGTGATTTTGAACTCTTATTTCGTTGAAAATGTTTTGTATGGATGGAAGAAGATAAGATGAAGTCGCAATTGGCAACACAAAGACGTTCGCATCCTAAAAATTGTCGTTGGCCCCGCCCTGTTTTCAGTTTGATTGCATTTAAATATTAATAATTGTGGAACAATCGGGGGTTCCGATTGGTCGAGGAGCGGAAGCCTTGCCTAGGTTGGCATGGCCCCGCCCTTATTTGGAAAATGCCAATAATATTAATTAATCGATTAATTGATCGTTGCAATTTTTGCTTCATCGAAAGATTTCAGTATTATTGCAATACAAAAAAAAAACATATTTATAAATATATTTATATACAGATAGATAGAATTCGTTTCGGTGATAAGAGAGGTAAAAATAATAATTTTTACATGTGCGTATGTTTAAAAAGAAGAGGATTTGGTTGGGATCTCTCTTTAATAGCAAATGTGCTTGTATATATGTATTTATATTGAAGGTCGCTGGGGTGAAAGAAATGTTAAAGGAGAGGAAGTAAAAAAAGGAGAAATGAGAATGAGGAAAAGAAGAAAAAGAAGAGACTCACCATGCCTTGACGCGGATGAGGAGTTCGCCTTCGTTGAGGGTGGGTTCGGGCTTCTTGAGGATCTTGACGGTCTTGAGGCCTCCAAAACCAGTGAGGACGACGGCTCTCATCTCCTTCGGGGGTTCTGGATCGGCTGCTGCTGCTGCGTCGCCTGCTGCCGGTGCTGCTGCTGCCTCTCCTCCACCGGTTCCATTTTCCTTCACATCTTTGGTTTCCTCTTGGGCGGCCGGCTGCTGCTGCTGCGGCTCTTTCTGTTCAACCTCTGGGGCGGCAGCTGCGACTTGTTCAGTTTGTTCAGCGGACATTTCGAATTTGACTGTTGGTTGCTTTGTAAAATGTGTCTGCACCCTTCGGTTCGATATGGTCTTCTGTCGGTTTTTGCTTTGCTTTTGCTTGATACTACTAGCTGTTGCTTTGCGGAGAGCGAAGTCTGGAATGGTTAGTCGATGACTACCGGCCTGCTTGTGGACGTACAATGACTAATGTAACAGGTGCTTCCGTCTGCTAGGGCGCGTCGCTGCAACGGGCGCATGCTCTTCGCCTCTTCGCCGGTATTTCAAACCACCCTCGCGCTGGCGCTCTTCGCAACCTCACCCGAACAACCATAAACCAAACCGAAAGACACGCAAGTCTTCCTTCTCCCATCGATTTCCATCGACGTACCTTTTTTTTTCCTTCTTTTTTTCATGCCAAAAATTAAATACCAAAACCAAATTGTTAACTACTTTCGTTAACCGAATCAGTTAATTGCAACAAATCAATGCACATCTTACCTTTCTTTACAAAGTCCTTCCTTCCTTTTCCTTTTTTTCTTTAATCTTTTTTGCAATCCACAAATCCGAATGGATTCGTCCTTATCACTTAATGGGATACTCGAGTTCGATGTCTACTTACCATCCACCCCATTTTTTTTCACTTTATCGATCCCCGGCTTTAAGCAATATGTTTCCGGCATTTCGTCACAATATATGCAACGAACATTAAACGATAACAACAACAGTTTTACTAAATATACTATAGATAATAATACTAATATTTATATAGGATTTTATAGTATCATAATTTGAAAATATCAAAATATTTCCTACAATTTCATATACATGCGACGTAACTATAACAGGGCGTGTTCGCAGTTTCACCAGATTATAATATACAATTATTTCACATGAAATTTTTTTATTAAATTTAAACATTAGTAAATCTCAATAATTTGCAAATTCAGTCATATCGAAAAAATACACATAATAATTGATACAAAATTTATTATTTAAAAATACTAAATATTTGTTGATTGTTAGTTAATAGATTTGAATGTGATATTAAAGATCCTGAAGTCGTCTTTTCTAAATAAATGCTTTTAACGTTTTTACTGTATTTTTTCCTTATTTAAACTCAAGAATCTCGCTTTGTTGTTATTCAAATTTTGTAAAATTATTACATTTCATAAATTTGATGTAATTATTTGATACTATTATTGCAATATTTGTGCAAATTTTGTTATTTTATAAATTTGCCCCATAGTGCGATTCCTATAGAATATTAGCATATTTAGTAGTATTAAATACATGGTGTAATAATAATTATTTCGTGCTTGAATAACTTTTATACGTTAGAAACTTCATTAAATATAAAATCGATTTACTTTTACTGTAGATGAATAGAAAAAAAAAATATGATCATTTAGTGTTTTCACTTATTCCAAATGTAATTAAAGAAATTAATTATAAGATTAATATCTGCAAATTTCTTTGAATTACTCGATTGATTAAGGAGATAAATACGATTTTATTTTATATTCGTAGTCTTATGTTAATTTGAATATATGTGTAAAAAAAACTGAAACGGTGAGTTTGCAGAAACCACGAAAATTCGGTAAAATAAACCGCATGTATTCATGTTATGGCTGTGAGGCCTTTATTTACTGTTTTCTGGTGGAACGGCGCAAATCGTGCAACATCCGCTTCTAAATTCAATCCAACAACAAACCATGAAAATTGAACGTTCGATGCATGCAAATTCCATCCAAACAATTTGAAATAATAACTTGTTTTCATTTAAATTAATTTATCAGAAACATCTGATTTAATGAAATTAAATCATTTTTAAGTATAATTTAAAATTTGTAAATTAAATCTATTATTTACAATTTTTTGTTGAAAAAGAGCTTTTATTCTACCAAAATAATCTTAGTTTCGATTTAACTTTTGGGTAATTTTCTGAAACATAACGAACATTTCGTTTAACGAAATAAATTGTAAAAAAGCTTAACGAGCGATGTTTTGCGCTTGCTACATCATTTTTAAAACTTGTTTACACATATTAATGTGTATTTTCCAATATGTTGACTATACGAGTAAATATCCGGAAATTTTGGAACGGATCAAAATCGTTAAGCGAGGACAATTCATATTTTTGGATTTAACTGCTGTTTTGCATTGAAAAAATAACATTTCAGCTTTGTTAACGAAACGTGAAAGGGTACGGTGCGTGAAAATCAAAATGAATTCACGTTAATTAGAAATTTTTGAGTGTTTAGCGACTTCGCAATCAGAATACCGCCGTACATAGGTAACCGGAAGTTACGTAATTAACCCACATCCGAGGCGAAATAATTAGCATTCCAATACGAGCACAAAACAATGGCGATTTGATGTACACAAATAATGGGACAACATAAATATTAAAAACAAACAAAAACAAATGAAGACTACTGTTGCATTTGCCGAGGCCTCCAAAATCAACACATCTCAGTTTTCATATGCATATATTGGATTCATTCTATCTATTATAGGTTTCGAGTAAATCAATAAAATGTGGAAACACTGCTTTTTCGAACGTTTTAATTTCAATTATTCAACTTTGAACGGGTATTACAGCAATATGGATAAGAGCACAGGAATGTATCAATACTTTCTGGATTCCCCAAACATTCAGCTTTCATATGCATATATTGGATTCATTGTATCTATTATAGTTTTCGAATAAATCAATGAAATGTAAAAACACTGCTTTTTCGAGCAATTTTTAAAATTTAATTTAATTTATTGTTTAATAATAAAAATGTATAGATTTTTTCAAGTTTTTGATTGATATATTCAAAAAAAATTGTATATATATTTGACGACAGAAACAATTGATTTCAAATAAAAGTAGTTTATTTTAAATTTAAAAAAATAAATAAAATTTTGTAACTGTAACTTAAAAATAGTACGACTTAGCAGCGGATCAAAAGAAAAAACGCAATGTTGTTTCAAGATTGACGTGTCTGTAAATAGTTCGGTTGAACATGAAATTACTACATATTCCATTCATATTTTTAGACGCACGTCTAATTTAATTAACTGCTCGAAATAAATAGGATTTAGTTTGTTCGCATAAAGATTTCAACGTATTTACATGAGGTTTAATGTTAAATCAAAGTCAATAAATATTTTTATTTTTAGGGGAAAAAAGGAAGTGTTTTGTATGCAAGATATTTTCAAATTTTACGGATTCGTTAAACGAGTCCGTTTGGTATAATGCACCCGTATCAACATAGAATTATCTATGACCATTGTCCGTTTGTGGGGGATGGTGAATCCTGTTACGTGGATGTGGGCTCCGGACAATTAGCGATCCGTTTCATCTCCTATGCAAATCCGTTGCATAACGAATTCCGCAAAATTGATGCATATTTCGCTGTGTTGTGATTGGGAGGCTCTTTGTTGTCGCGTTCCAAATATCGAGGTTCTATTTTTTTTTTCCGGAGGGCCGGATTTTCTGGTCAAAAGAGAGGATGAAGCGTGTCCTCTGATCCGTGGATGGAACTAATGATCATCGACATCTGCGCTTTGCGTAACAATTCGATTTGCATTTTGCGTGGCTTCGTCTCAAATACACCGAATTCCATAAAAGCATAATCAAAATACAGTTTGCTTGCGTCATATACACGAGTGATCAGCGTCATTCGCATCGAAGCGACAAATATTTTTCAATACGTTCAAATTCATTTACGTATTCAAATTGTATTCATCTCAATGCTCGTTTCTCAATGTTTTGTTTATGGAATTTGAGGTTGTGGGAAATGCGACGTGAATCACCGGCGCCTCTTGGGGAAACGAGTTACATAATTATGTGCAACATGGTCTAGGCTTCGCTGCTATAAAGAGACGTAGTAATGAACGTGTAACTAACTTCGTATTTTCTACATCCCTCCAATTAATGGGAACGCCTTGGGACAAGGGTTTTCGTGCTATGAAAGCATAGTAAATATTATAGTCAAGTGTTTATATTTTGACCTATTTTGCAGAAAGGATCAACATGTAATTGAAACAAATTCTTACTCTTTATTCTGTCTTTGAATTTGAATATTTCAAGTAAAAGTTGTAACAAAATTCCTTTATTTTCTCAATGAATCTTTGCTCTAGTTTTAGGGATGAGCA
>NW_017096517.1:7767-15497 GCF_001412225.1 Nicrophorus vespilloides
ACCACCACGATTATTTGTACTTTGTATGAGGGGCTTATGGGACATTACCATTATTTGTTGTGTCGGTCAGTTGCGGGGTCAGGCAAACGCAAACATTGGGCAATTTTTCCCTTTTCCCTTTTTCGGTCGTTCTCATTTGCATTGCAGATGTGTACAGCCTGCGGGCTAAAACAGTATCGTGATTTCTCGTTGCTCGACTGGACATGACAACGACAACAATAACAGAACTACGTTGACAACAAACAACCGCGACGACCACAATCTCTTCTCTTTTTTTCTTTACTTCTTTGATTCCATTTTCCGGCACGAAAATTTCAGTCGGCAGGTGATGATTTGCATACTTCAGGCCAGTTTCTCTCTCTCTAATATTATAGACCCTCTCCCCACATTGTGAGTCACAGCAATTCAGCCGATTATTATATAATTTCGGACGTATTCAATTAGCGGTTCTTCTCTGAAATCACAAGAGTTCATCATTTCCGCCAGATCGTCCAAATCTGTAAAACGAAAACTGTGTTGTGTGTAGTTTCATTACTTCCTTTTTTCAACGCTCGACCACTCGAAATAATACTATATTATTCAATTACTGTTTTTTTTTCTTAATTAATTAAAATCTGTCAAATCAATATACTTTTTTTTATACTTCTTCAAATCTTGTAAATTTTTTTGCTATACTTACAAAGATTTGATATTTCTTAAGGAACTTCAAGATTTATGTTCAATTAGTAAAGAAACATCTTAATAATTGCAGAAAGATTTGTTTTAACATTCAAATTTCTTAAAGAACTTCAAGATTTATGTTCAATTAGTAAAGAAACATCTTAATAATTGCAGAAAATTGTTTTAACATTTAAAATTTCTTAAAGAACTTCAAGATTTATGTTCAATTAACAAAGAAACATCTTAATAATTGCAGAAAGATTTGTTTAAACATTAAAATTTCTTAAAAAAACTTCAAGATTTATGTTCAATTCATTTCATTACTTCTTTTTTTTCAACGCTCGACCACTCGAAATAATACTATATTATTCAATTACTGTTTTTTTCTTTCTTTCTTTTGACCCTTTTCGAACCCCTTCGATGTTTCTTCATGCGTTTTATGCCGTAATGAATAGGTTCCTGATGAGCTTAAGTGTCTTGCACGACGTTATCTCTCCATCGACTTAAGTGAATTGCCGTGAAACGGTCAGTTGGAGGAGAAAATCGATGTTTTTTTTTACGTGCGGGGACATTTTTGCAATTATTTCGCCATCACTTCTTCGATTTGCTTCAATTCCTCTTCACGCATATCACACCGAAACAATAATATACTTTTAAACGCGCCGTCTTTGATGTGCCTACACCTTCTTTAAATAGTCCAACCGAAGAAGTTTCAACGAATTCTAACAGTTGTATTCACCTTGAACGAAAAAAAAATACAGTTAATTATTACTTTAGTAACGTAAATTTTAAATTTCTTAAATAATTACTTATTAATTAGAAAACTTTATTTCTAACATTTGCTTAAAAACTTTGTTTTTTTAGATTTAAAAATATACAAACCATTAACGTTTTCACAAATTTTTAAACTATTTTATTTCTTACTAAAACAATTTTGATTAGTTGTAAATAATCTTGAGAAACAGTATTGAAAATGAGTGTTATACTCGTAATGTATGACACAACAATCAATCATGTTTTAATTTTAAATTGTTGATGTGTTTCCGAAAGAATCTATGGCGAAATTTGAATGTTTTGTGTATTCCACGCAGATTCGTCATTATGCAAACTTGTGTGTTACATGAGTAATAGATTGTAGATCACGATTTGCTTTACTATTTATTTAGATTGTTTTTTTTTCTTTTTTTCTTCGAGAATTGAAGAAAACGCAGTTGCATTGAGATGCCTTTGTTTATTTATAAACGTTACGGTGCGTCGTAGAAAGTTACGTTAATTGTTTGAGAGAAACTTGCATCGATCTTGGTGATCATTTGTGGATACAGAAACGAGATATGGATATAATAAATTGTTTTGATCAAAAATTTCACTTTAAGAAAAAGTGAAATTTTTATCCATAGTTTTTCATAGTTATTTTTGTTCTTAAGAAGTTTCTTTACTAATTGAATATACATCTTGAAGTTCTTTAAGAAATTGTTAAATGTTAAAACAAATCTTTCTGCAATTATTAAGATGTTTATTTATTAATTGAACATAAATCTTGAAGTTCTTTAAGAAATTATTAAATGTTAAAACAAACCTTTCTGCAATTATTAAGATGTTTCTTTACTAATCGAACTTAAATCTTGAAGTTCTTTAAGAAATTTGAATGTTAAAACAAATCTTTCTGCAATTGAAGCAATGATGAAAAGGTATTAATAATTTTTACATGTAATTGTGGTTGATGGTAATAAAAATTGTTGATGATGTTGTTCTTGAATGTCGAGGTGTATTGAACATAAATCTTGAAGTTTTTTAAGAAATTTGAATGTTAAAACAAATCTTTCTGCAATTATTAAGATGTTTTTTATTAATTGAACATAAATCTTGAAGTTCTTTAAGAAATTGTTAAATGTTAAAACAAATCTTTCTGCAATTAATGTTAAAACAAATCTTTCTGCAATTATTAAGATGTTTCTTTAGTAATTGAATTTTATTCTTCAATAAATTGGATTTGTTTGAATGTCAATTAATAATTTTCTAATTATTTTTTTAAAATATTTACAAAGTTCTTAAGTTCTTAAGAAGTTTATTTACCAGCAAAATCAGTTTATTGTAAATATTTAACTATTATATAAATGACTGTCAGACATGCCAAGTGTACGTGACAGCACATTTTTCAAACGTTGGTACACTTGACGGACATTTATGTCTCATGTTACGCATAGTGCGGATGCAGCATTATAACGGTATGCTAAACATTCTACTTTTAAAACACATAAATTAGTTTACAATCGTTTTTTATATACAATTTTTTTTACAAGTATTAAAAATTGAAACCTCAATAATTACATCGATGCTTGAGTTTCATGGGAACTTTTTTTTTGTATTATTATATAATAAATTTAATGAGGTTCATCGAGAAAAGCGTAATCAATTACGCTTCATCTAAACCACAACTATATCCTGTATTTTCACTAACATGTGTTTATGCTTTGTTTGTATCTTCTTTCACGTAATTTTTGGGGGGGTTCCGATGCACTCAAAACACGCAATAGAAATTTAAGTTTATCTCCTTTTATGGACTTTTCGAAAGTTTCAATGCAATAAAATTTAATTAGAAATTGTAGAATTTTAGTAATTAAATATTGCAAATATCGTTTGGTAAAGTTTACATTTCTTGTTTAAAAAAAATATAGAGCGTGTTAAATCAGACCAATTATGTATTGTGACAATAGACGAGCCTTGAAACGTAAATAACTGGATTAATAGACAAGAAGAAATATGGTGAAACAATTATTCGTTGATGGCAAAACAATTAGCCGAGAAAATATTAAAAAGAAAACGTATGCGAAGAATGTGAGACCTTCAATTACTTTGCAACTGGAAAGAAACTACACCAAAAAAAAAATGCAATAAACATTTACTCATTACGTTTTTTTTTTCCTTCAATTGCTTCTAATTATGCGCGACGTAGGCTTTCTCCAGTTCTTCTTTTGGGAAGCACGTGCGTCGCCTATGAATATGCATTCTGTTATCAAAGTCGAACTTAATTCTAATTCCCAATTAGTGTGCTCGTTTTTAATTAGCATAGGAACCAGTTTGGTAACACTCTCACCAAATTGCTATTATTTTTTTTCGGCAATAACTTTAAACGAGAATCGCAATAACAACGCATGACGTAATCAAATACACTTTCAATTTTGTTTGGTGTATTTTTTGTCTGTTTACGTAAGATTTACTATAGTGGAGACAACGCATCGATGATGATGAAAGTTTAACGTCTCAGACGTAAATGGACATCGGTTTTTCTTTTGTTGCGTTTATTTCCGGCGCCGGTTTCCTTTTTATAAACTATTGCTTTATTTCGAGTTCATCTTTCAATGGGTGCCATTGATTGGGATTGCGAAGAGGAGACGCGTGATAATCTGTGTTTATATTTATGCCTCGTTCCGAGAACGCCACAAATTTCAACTTTGCCACCGTTTTGTAGAGATAAAACGGGTTCCGCGGATTCCGATGTATTATGCATGTTTTCTGTACGAAGATAACTAACTGGATGAGGAGATGCTATTTATTGCGTCCGCGCCAGAAGCAACCAACTAAAATATTTATTGTTATTCATCCAAGCAGTCTCTCGTTATTATGATATAATGTAATCGATATTTATTTTATTTTTTTGTTTGTTTGCTGCTATAAATATAAATGTGTATAGTGTAATTTAAGCGTTTATCGAATATTACACTTGTAATCGATTTTATTTAGCATATTCAGTGGAAATGTGAGCGTCGCGCTTCGAATGTTAGACGCAGGTGAACAGCCTTCAATTATGCTTAGCTCGAACGTTTATCGAGTCCAAATTGTATTTTTTGGTCTTGCCAGTTCTTTTTTTGGATCAAATTTATGAAGTCCAAATTTGCAAGTGTATGATCTGCGTCTTTGTCTCAGGCATTCGAAAGCAGGACGTGTTAATTGCCTTAGTAAGATGTATTTATAAACAGTACTTCGAGACACTTTATGAATGGAAATATTTATCGTGCTTTTTCGGAGTGTATTTCGAGATCATATTCCAAATATTCCCAGAGGATATGGGAGGAGAATGAGGAGGAGGAGGCGCGCGCGTGGGAGTCCTCTCCATTCTGGAACGATCCGAATGCGATGCGAAATTCCAATAACCTAAGCAAATAACTTCACATAAATGTGAAGCAATTATCTATAAAATACTTTAGTCTATAAATTTTATGTTTTTTTTAATACAAATTTGATGATTAATTGATTTATTTTTATAACTATTCAAAATTTGTATCAATTTGTCATAAATATTGAAAATTTATTCATTTATCAGTTTTTATATAACTTGTGAGAGATTTTTTAGAAATTTTTTGTTTATTTAATTTGTGAAAGTGATTATATTTTAATGTGCAAAAGAAATGTGAATTGAAGCAATGATGAAAAGGTATTAATAATTTTTGCATGTAATTGTGGTTGATGGTAATAAAAATTGTTGATGATGTTGTTCTTGAATGTCGAGATGTATTGAACATAAATCTTAAAGTTCTTTAAGAAATTTGATTGTTAAAACAAATCTTCCTGCAATTATTAAGATGTTTCTTTACTAATTGAACATAAATCTTGAAGTTCTTTAAGAAATTTGAATGTTAAAACAAATCTTTCTGCAATTATTAAGATATTTATTTATTAATTGAACATAAATCTTAAAGTTCTTTAAGAAATTGTTAAATGTTAAAACAAATTTTTCTGCAATTATGAAGATGTTTTTTTACTAATTGAACATAAATCTTAAAGATCTTTAAGAATTTGTTAAATGTTAAAACAATTTTTTCTGCAATTATGAAGATGTTTCTTTACTAATCGAACTTAAATCTTGAAGTTCTTTAAGAAATTTGAATGTTAAAACAAATCTTTCTGCAATTATTAAGATGTTTCTTTACTAATTAACATAAATCTTGAAGTTCTTTAAGAAATTTGAATGTTAAAACAAATCTTTTCTGCAATTATTAAGATGTTTCTTTACTAATTGAACATAAATCTTGAAGTTCTTTAAGAAATTGTTAAATGTTAAAACAAATCTTTCTGCAATTATTAAGATGTTTCTTTATAATTGAACATAAATCTTGAAGTTCTTTAAGAAATTTGAATGTTAAAACAAATCTTTCTGCAATTATTAAGATGTTTTTTATTAATTGAACATAAATCTTGAAGTTCTTTAAGAAATTTGAATGTTAAAACAAATCTTTCTGCAATTATTAAGATGTTTCTTTACTAATTGAACATAAATCTTGAAGTTCTTTAAGAAATTGTTAAATGTTAAAACAAATCTTTTCTGCAATTATTAAGATGTTTCTTTACTAATTGAACTAAATCTTGAAGTTCTTTAAGAAATTTGAATGTTAAAACAAATCTTTCTGCAATTATTAAGATGTTTCTTTACTAATTAACATAAATCTTGAAGTTCTTTAAGAATTTGTTAAATGTTAAAACAATTTTTTCTGCAATTATGAAGATGTTTCTTTACTAATCGAACTTAAATCTTGAAGTTCTTTAAGAAATTGTTAAATGTTAAAGCAAATCTTTCTGCAATCGCAATTATCTATAAATTTTATGTTTTTTTAATACAAATTTGATGATTAATTGATTTATTTTTATAACTATTCAAAATTTGTATCAATTTATCATAAATATTGAAAATTTATTCATTTATCAGTTTTATATAACTTTTGTAAGATTTTTAGAAACTTTTTGATTATTTAATTTGTGAAAGTGATTATATTTTAATGTGCAAAATGAAGCAATGATGAAAAGGTATTAATAATTTTTACATGTAATTGTGGTTGATGGTAATAAAAATTGTTGATGATGTTGTTCTTGAATGTCGAGGTGTAAATTGGTGCATCTCGAGGACACTTGTGAGTGGTCAAGTAGTAAAATAAAGTGGTCTCTTTCTTCGTGATGTTGTTGATGATGATGAAAAAAAAAGAAGGAAGGAAGGATGAGATGCCGTAAAAATCACGCGCAACAAATGAGCCTGCTCTTCCTTTTTCGGGTTTTACGAGGCCTATAAGTGGCTGACGATTATCCTGAGGAGAGAGATCGTAAAGCCCGTTTTTACGAGTCGTCCGTGTGTTAAGGACGAAGAAGCGAAGGAAAAGGATCTCGAGTTGCGCAAGCGTAGGTCCTCCGGGGACGCGAGATCCGGGGACCCCGAACAGTGGTGGGGCTCACGATCCGAACTCTCCACTACTACCCAACGTGTCGTAACACACATACCCGGAGTCTACTATTGTACTTACCATCGCGCACTTGCAAACTCGCAGCTCAAGGATCTGCCAAATTTTTCAACAACAACTATAGAAGTGTTGCAAAAAGGATTTTTAACTGTGTTTGAGTGTATTATTATTACTACGAAACAAGGATTATATACAGTTGTGTCAGGTGGAGGAAGGATGTGCTTTATCGGAAACAATATATCGCGGGGGTGTAACATCTTGAGGACTAAGTGATTCCGAAGCGGAAATACGCGTTGACTTTTCACGTAGCAACGAAACTCATCGAAGGAAATATGGTTGATCTGAAGAACGAGCCGGCGGCCACGCCGAAAAAGTCCAAACATGTCCTGTCCATGACCACGGTCAAGAACTGGTTCATGTCGGACAAGAAGCAGCAGGACGCGCCGTTCCGCCAACGCATGCCCGAATCCTTCCTGCGCTCCATCCGCAGAAGGTCGCTGCGTGTCAAAAGGACCAAATCTCTGGTCCTTCCGGAAAAGCGGAAGTCTGGTGAGAGAAATAATTGAGGATATCACAAGATTGTCGTTCGGATTTATTAACTCGCGCGAAGGACGCAACATTTAAGAAGCGCTATTTTTAGAGGTCGCGAAAACAACTCTCTTTTATTTCGTTTGTTCGGAAAGTCATTTCAATCGCCGCTTACATAAAACGAACTCTTATCAATAACAAACTAGTAGATTACATACAAATTAATCATTGTGTTCGGATGATAACAGATCCGTCTTGTTTACTCGTACACAATCCGTGTGTACTTGGATTTTTTTTTTTTTTTGGAGGCTGCGCTAA
>NW_017096517.1:15507-24745 GCF_001412225.1 Nicrophorus vespilloides
CCTCGACCTTGTAGTTAGTTGTATTTCGATATTGAAAGTGAGTGGGCCTTGAATTCGGACCGCAATTGTTTGTTCTTCTCCATCTTAAATTACTCCCCCTCGATGGTAACTTGATCACATCGGTCCGGTTAATGCGTGTTGGTTGTTTGTTTTTTTTTTAATAGAATATCCTTTCATCCGACTTCCAGTAAAACGGAAGTCGGATATGCTAAGTGTTCGGTTTCTGCGATCGGGTTACCATTGCGTGAAACACTTTCCGGTCATAAGTCGTTTCACAAAAAAAAATTAAATTATACAAACCATCGACGAAGAAAAAACTACCACTCAGTTCCCATGCTTTATAATGTTTACAGGAACAATGTCATTGATCTCCTGTTTGTTTACGTCTTTCCCAGATAGCAGGTTGCGCAGCATCTTTAACAGATTTTTCTTCCGTCTGCGGGAATCCTAATCGAATTTTAGATTTTTCCATTCATAACTCGACCAGCTGCCTGGTATAAAAGAAAATCCTTTTTTTTCTTAACAAAAGCCCACGAAAACATCGCTCGAAAAGTTTCAATATTTTTGCGATTGATGCAATATTTGCTCTGGATAAACATTAGCTCTACCATATTTGCTCTACTCCCCATATTTTTTTTTTAATATTTCGTGTAATAAATAACTGAATTTTTTTTTTGTAGCCCTGTTTGCGCAGCTAATACACAACACACCATAATTATCTTTTTGAACCCTTCCGCAGTTGAAATTAATGATCCAAGCAACAATAACAAACAACAACACGGTCGTAAAATAATTGCCGTATTCGTTACGTGCGAGGGCTTTTTGCCCTTTTCGAAAACGAAAAAAAAAAGTGTGACATTATATCATATAGTTTCGAGTTAATTTGTCAAAAAAAAATAAATTTCACGCCACGACGATTTTTATTGTTTAACAAAAAAAATATTAGATTTACTAATAGTTGTTTTTTTTTTTCAATTTTGTAACGTAAACCTTGGCTACTATTAGAAATCCATTAGGGTTTTTTTTTTTGAATTTATGTGGGTAAAGTGTAAAATATTCACCCCTCGTCCCATGAATATGTATCGGTTAAGGATTTATTTTCAGGAATCCCATTGTCCGAGCATATTTCAGTTTTTCTTGAATACAGAATCCCACGCAAAAGGGCGCCAATATCGTTGTTCAATGATCATTTCGTATAAATCAGAGGTTTGTTAGCAGCAGATAGAAAATGGCAATTGAATATGAAAATGGGGAGAGAGAAAGATTCCTTCCCTTAATATTATTACATCTGACCCCTCCTGCTTGATAGGAAGTCGTAAGTCTCAGTCTTCTCGTTGTTATAAAGGACATAAATTATTCCCATAACAATGACTTCTTCCGAATTGGAACACCTTTTTTTTTTGGTTCGTACTAATAGGTAGGCGCGTTTTTACGTAATTCACGTATTTGGGAATCTCTCAATTTCTGTTTTTTTTTTTTTGGTTAGGGTACATTTTTACGTAATTTATGAATTTTGTAAATCTTTCAATTTCATTTATCTGAAAAGGCGAGTCTCAGTCTTCTCGTTGTTATAAAAGACATAAATTATTCCCGTAACAATGACTTGTTCAGAATTGGAACACCTTTTTTTTGCGCGTTTTTACGTAATTCACGTATTTGGGAATCTCTCAATTTCTGTTTTTTGTTAAGGGTACATTTTTACGTCATTTATCTGAAAATGCGAATGTTTATATTTCTGTTTAATCTGTATCTGTTAATTTTAACGCTTTCATATGTTAATTGATTGTAAATATTGTTGTGCGGTTTAATCCTTTTTATTTTTTTCATTCATTCACTTCTGAATCGGTGGTGTTTGGAAAGGGACCGGTCGTAAGTATTGTTGTGAGATCCTAATCCGTTTTGATAAAGGGCCGTCGATAATTTCCCTTCCGTTGACAATGCGCAGCTCCGTTGACTCCCGGTTCCGGAATCATTGTTTATGGTGTAGATTAGATGAGGAATTGCGAGGGATAAACGATACTCGAAGTGTAGATAAATTAAAGGGATTGATCCTGATTGTTATGGTGATTTCGGACGCGGATTTCGGTTACGGTTATTAAAGCTGATTAGAGGCTCTGAAGAGTGAGTTTTGAGAGAGAAAAAGAGAGAGTTTGGTCTTTGATCCTGGATATTTGCGGTGGAGGCAGGTGCAGCTTCCTATACTATTAACAGCTGGTGCCCGGAGACGGAAACGTTTCCGTCTCCGGGCGATCCTCCTTCTCGTGCTCCACCTATGTTTGGCTTTCTTTCAGAAGGTTGCACCTCCTGGTGTTTGTCTGTAATATGCGTGATCCGCATTTATTCTCCCCGAGCGTCGCGCGTAACTCATAATTATTTCGAGCACGTGGTTTATCTTGTTGTTGCTGCTGCGTTTTACCAGCAAACAGCCTTTTGTTCGCAGAAGAATGTGGAATCTTATTACCGCCGCTCAGCGCGCGATACGCTTTAATACGTGCGATTTAATTTTAGGCGTTATGGAAAAGGGCTTACATGCGTATATACAACCCTTCCTTTCCCACTGCGAGAAAAAGGTAATTTAAATTAATTTACCTCTTACTACCTGCGAAAGTAATTTATTTTGGGGCCACCTCCTCGAGTTGTTTTAGCTTGACTGCACCTAGTCATAGGTGACTGGATGTAGCAGCACCCCAAGGGTCAAAAGACTCTGAGCGCATATCTTTCGCCGTTTTTTTTTTCTTTCCCTTTGATGGATTGCTTCCAAGCACCATCTGCCCACCTATTATGCGATTTTAAGTCGCAATCTCTGGAAACCCCTTTTTTTCCACACTCAGGACATCTTCATTTTCAACGAGAGAGGACATCTGTCAATTGGCTTCTTCTACATAAGAGAAGATGCCTTTAAGCTTTTTTTTTTCTTCCAATCCTCATCATGTTTAGCTTATCGGAAATTGGAGCGTAGGTTGTCTTCTGGGACAATGGGGTGCCCGTTTTGTTGCGGGCAGCTGTCTTCAGAGAGAGGTACAAGAGAGGACAAGTGGAGCATAACTAAGCAACAAATCGCCGATTGTGCGCTTCTATCTATCTATCCGTCTCGCTTCTTCCATCTGCCCCAGTTTTCGTCCACCGAAAAATTGTTGGAATAGAAACGAACGGTATCGTCGTTAATTTGATTTCACGAAATCCTGTCACGTACAGAGGAGAGGAGAGCTTCGATTTTCTGGGCCAAAAGGAAGTCCATCGCCGCGCTATCAACGTTATGTAATTTCGGTTTTAGAAGTCTGTTATTACGCGGATAACATCTCTTCGCGGAGGAGACCATCTGCTACCGCTGTTGGTACAACTAAGTACGCTTACTTACGGCGCAGTGCATAACATTTAGATCTTGTCTTGAATGCGCTTAGTAACGGTTGTAATTTTCGTTTTCCTCTTTGCCTCGCGCTCGACGTTAAACTTCTTGCAAAGGCAATCCACTTTTTTTTTCTCTCGTTTCCTTTAATTCACACCTCGTACGGGAATTGATTTCCATTCGCATCTGATTGATACAATAATCTCCTTTTGACTCATGCATATTACAAACATTTGTTTTTAAACAATAAACCTTGCAATTGATTACATTATAAATACAAGTATTATCGTTATTGAAGAAATAATCAAAAGTGAGTAAGAGTGAAATGATTGAAAGTACAATAGAAATTCACATCGAATTAAAAAAACAATTAACAGATGATTTATTAATATGAAAACTTTAACAATTGTTGTAATTCTTGAAATGATTGTAGTTGGAAATGTTGTTTATTTAGGAATGGTTTCCTCGTATATCGATTTTGTTAAATATTTGATCAAATTACCATTACTTATATGTTTCTTTTTTTCTGTGCGTGTTTCAGACTCTTTTGTGAATAGTCAGGAATGGACGTTATCCCGATCTGTGCCGGACGTGAGGCTGGGAATAGTGGGTTCCCTGTCCTCTGGGAAGTCCGCCCTGGTGCATAGGTACCTCACCGGTTCCTACATGCAGGAGGAGTCCCCAGAGGGTGGCAGGTTCAAGAAGGAGATCCTGGTAGATAACCAGAGCTATCTGCTGCTGATTAGGGACGAGGGTGGAACCCCGGAATTGCAGGTAAGCAATCCATTTCTTTAAATCGTCGCGTGTTCATGCCCATTAAAAAGATAATTCTCGTGCTTTGGTGGAGGTGCGTAAATGTAAATGAATCGCGTGTTAAGGCGTCGCGACACTCGTTATCATCCCTACGTTGTGCTGGATTCAGTGGCGCCCACGCACTATGTATGGGGGAGATCCGAAGGACGAAAACAACGTCGTAGCATGTTTATTGCTCTTTCGATGCGATCTCCTCTCCCTCGTATTACGAGCAGACAATGAACCCTCCCTCGAAAATGCACCCTAAATATAGATGGTTTGAAAACAAAGTCGTTTCTCTATTTCTGGAATTATATTGATTGCATTGCCATGTACGAATGCATTACTATTGTTTTTTGTTTCGTGGATTGCTTTATATTTTGTTGTATCCATCGATGTTTGTGTGTGTTGTCTGGTTGTGCGTCGTTCTGGGAGGGTTTTTGTGCATCGATTGCAAAATGGAAAGAGAGGAGAAGCGTCGCGACGCGCGAAGGGCCGACGTAGGGAGAGATGGATAAGTGGCGTCGCGGCGCGCCGCTCTCGGAGCCAGTGCATTTCCCGCCGTTGTAACGGCTAGCACGCACCTACGTAAGCTCCTGCAATTTCCTTATAGCCTTCGTTCTTCTCTGTGTGTGCGTCTTTTCTTTACGTATAATAAATATACAAGGGGTGGTTGCAAATAATCCAGTTTCATTTTGACGCGCTTCACCCCTCGTGCATGCACCGTATAAATCTTTCTCTTTTTTTAATTTGGGGACTGACTGCTACTGCTACCCCTCGGGTTTCTTAGGTAGAGCGGGTTTCTGGTTTATTCGAAACGTTTCTTCTTACTTCGTTCGGTCGCGTTTCCATTACCAAAGTTTTTCCATTCTAATTTCGCTCGCAACAATAAAAGGTATATAAGTATGCATTTTGCAAACTCGATACTTCCTTCGAATCTAGGTGTTTTTCAAATACAAAAGAAGTCCATTTGATATCGCCGCTCGGTGTAACGCGAAACGCACGCCACGATGATAACTCACTTTGCTTCTCTTTTGCCTTACGACCACTTTCTACGCTTTCCAACTTTCACGTCAGCTTTGATAAATAAACCTTTTGGAAAAAGCGAATTATCATCGATTTCAATCGCACTGCATACGTAGACTTAATTAACGTTGATTGTCACGTACAGCGTTTCCGTTTTAATCGAATCAACCGGAGCCTGCATGCAATTAAACTCAATTCATACCTGATTTTCGTATGTTTTTTTTTACTTATTTTGTTATTAATTTTCAGTTTACTGCCTGGGTGGACGCGGTCATCTTCGTGTTCAGTTTGGAGAACGAGAACTCCTTTAACGCGATCTACAACTACTACACGAAGATGTCTCACTACAGGAACGTAGCCGAGATACCTTTAATTCTGGTCGGCACTCAAGGTAAATTCTAAAGCTTTTCTATAGAGATGATATTTATATTTATATTGATGTTATTTCATCCTTCCTCTCTAATCGATATTTATTTTCAGATGCGATCAGCGAGAACAATCCGCGGGTCATAGACGAGTCTCGGGCTCGCAAATTGGCCAACGACCTGAAGAGGTGTTCGTATTACGAAACCTGCGCCACATATGGTCTGAACGTCGAGCGGGTCTTTCAAGACGGTGAGTGCATGAGTCATTTGGACACCCACTCCTCCGGCTATGCTGGAATCGAAAATCCAATTTGATAATAACCACTACACAAATACAAAAAAATTGCATGTGGGTTGTCGCACAGTAATAACGAGATTATTTTTGGTTCACAGCTTGCCAGAAGATCGTGCAGCAGAGGTTGTCCACGTCCGCCACCTGCTTGACCCCAACTAATTCGAGGCCCTCGACGCCGAATTTCCATCCTCCCGGTGGTCCTCTAACAGTTCCCAGACATTTGACCACCAGCAACAACGGATTCTCGACGCAACAACAGAATCCGAACCATATGTCACCTAGTCACAATCACACTTTATCTCACAAGGTATGTAGCATCCTGACTGACAACAGGAACCTTATCTCATTCCGGTGTTTATTATTGTTGTTGTTATCGTTTCAGGATTCGATGGCGTTATCGCAAATGGGTGGAAGGCAAGTGCACACATTGTCCGCTTCCAGCCATCATCTTCATAGGCAGTCCGAGA
Source organism: Nicrophorus vespilloides (assembly GCF_001412225.1). NCBI lineage: Eukaryota > Metazoa > Arthropoda > Insecta > Coleoptera > Silphidae > Nicrophorus > Nicrophorus vespilloides. The sequence continues at coordinate 21,799 of NW_017096517.1, forward strand.
AGCACGACGGTATGCTGAGGTGCGACGAAAAGTGGAACTCGTCCTCTTCGACGCTCGGCAGTCACGGCTCTTCGCAGGCCCTCCTCATCCAAACCATTCCGACTGAGAACAACAACGTGGCGAAATTCGCCGCTCCCCATCCTTTGGACAACACGCAGCAGCAGCAGCAGCCTGCACAGATCTCCAAGGACAAGGACCTGCCGACGCCCAGCTCGACGCCGACGACGTCTCGCAAAAGTCGGCGACGCTCCAACCTGTTCACGCCTTCAAAGAAGGCCGACGACAAGCTGAAGAACGGCGGCGACATAGGCGTCGGCAGGGCCATCCCCCTGAAGCAGGGCTACCTCTACAAGAGGAGCAGCAAGCCTTTAAACAAGGAGTGGAAGAAGAAGTACGTAACGCTGTGCGACGACGGCCGTCTCACCTACCATCCCAGCTTGCACGATTACATGGACGACGTCCACGGAAAAGAGATCTCATTGCAGTATGTTACCGTTAAAGTACCAGGACAGAAACCCAGAGGATCTAAAAGCATTATCACCGTTGCCCCTACCAATGGTCACACTATTAACGAAGGTATTGGAGGTCTTTCCATTGGTAATACATTGTTACTACTCTCACAAGGATAACATTATTAATTCAAACGATTTTACTTTTAGGCTCGAAGGATAAACGCTTAACGGAAAAGGTGTTGCTGACCGCTTTCGAAATGTCCAAAGATTCAGGCAAATGCAGTCAGGTCAGCGGCGATGAAGGAATGTTCAACAGCAATTCCTTCTTGAATGGAGACAGCCTCAAAACAGAAACGCCCAACGTCAAGAAAAGGCACAGGCGTATGAAGAGCAGTGGCGTCAAAAATGCAGAAAACGATGGTAAGTAACAATATTTTTAGTCTAAATATAGTTACAAATCTAATACTGATGTGTTCTTTTGTTAGACGGAGACGGTTACGAGTTCTACATAGTTTCGTTGGATAATAAGCAATGGAACTTTGAAGCAACGAGTTCGGAGGAACGTGACGAATGGGTTACCGCTATTGAGCAGCAGATTCTCAATTCGCTGCAGCTGAATGAATCCTCGAAGGCGAAGAAGCAGAACAATCCTTTGGAAGCGGAGACGATACAGACTATAAGGACGCGCGTGCCTGGCAACACCTACTGCGTGGATTGCGATGCTCCGAGTAAGTGATCATTAAGAAAATAAACATATATCGAAATATTGATATTAACAATTATCTCTTCCTTCAGATCCTGATTGGGCCAGTTTGAATTTGGGAGTCCTCATGTGCATCGAGTGCTCGGGTATTCATCGGAATCTTGGTTCGCACATATCCAAAGTTCGATCTTTGAATTTGGATGAATGGCCGTAAGTTGATTTATCTCAAATGATTTTCAAGTGATTTTAATTTGTGTTTTTGGTTTAGACCTGGTCATTTGAGTGTGATGTTGGCTGTGGGTAACAATCTGGCCAATTCGATTTTCGAGTACCGGACGCAGGGTGAGAGGAAGCCTGATCCTTCGTCGTCTAGGGAGGATAAAGAGCGATGGATACGCGCCAAATACGAGAACAAAGAGTTCCTGCCACCTCTGTGCAATATGATGTCTATAGAGCAGCAACTCATCGATTCGGTGTGCGCGTCCAACGTGAAGAGCATCGTGCAGATCCTGGCGCAGGCGACCACCGAGCAGGTCAACACGACGGTCGGACCACGCGACCTCCGCAGTCCCCTTCACCTGGCCTGCGCCATGGGCAACCTCGCCGTGGCTCAGCTCCTCATCTGGGTAAGTCTTTGAAAAACAAACCGCAACGAAGACAATTTACTAACTAAACTTCACCATCTGATCTTTGCAGCATAACGCGAACGTGAAAGCGATCGATCAGGACGGCAGGACGTGTCTGACGTACGCGAAGGCTGCCTACGGAATAGCAATTTCTAAGCAGCCCCAGCAAACTGGGAACAATAGTGCAAATAGCGATGCCTCTTTGGCGGCGTGCAAGAGCCTCATCGAGCTTCTGATCATCTCCGGTTGTCCGGAGACGACGTCCGTTCCCGGCAGCGGTACGCTGCCCCGGAGGAGAGGAAGCCAGGCCCTGCCGTCCTTCGAGAAGGTCACTTCTAGTGTAATTTAAGTACTCCGCAATACTAGCTGTTAATTTTTTTGTCGTACAGGTAAACAAGAATCATAATATGATAATTATAATTCTATATATATATATATTATATTCGATACATAAATATTGAAACAATCAGTAGTGGTTTTTAGACGAATGGTAACCTACTTCAATTATTGCTCTTTTTCGTTCTTCTCTCTTGATTATCTGAAGAAAACCCTCCCCTCCCGCCCTTGTTATTTCGAATGAAATCGTGAAAGCACACTCGATGTACTTATAAATATATATAAATATAGTTATTTATTGGATGTATCTCTTGCAAAAGTAATCACTAACTATGATGATGATGATGATGATGATAATGATGTTGATGATATATAAAAAAAAAATGATGTCAATTCCTGCACTGATTTATTTATAGTTGTAATAAATGACCACAGTGAGTATTAAGCGTAAGTGACTATATTATATACAAGTTTTATATATGTGTCTTCAATTACTCGTTCGAAGTTTTGTCATGATGTGATTTAATTTATTTATATATATATATTTTCCCTCCCTTATTTTTCATTTTTGTTTTTTGTTTTTTTTTAAATCGATTGTTTAACAAATTTATGATTTCCCTCCAATCAAATTACGTAAATTATTATTATTATATCTTGGCGTCGAATACAACAACAATTATACGAATTATTAGAAAAATTTTATATTTTATAAAACGCGAAATCCGATTCGCTTAGATTGTGTTGTTAATTATTATTATTACTATTATTATTATATATTTTTTCTTTTCGAAAGAGTCGAGCGGAGTTTCCAAAAAAAAAAACACAAAACA
>NW_017096517.1:24754-33679 GCF_001412225.1 Nicrophorus vespilloides
AGTTTCCAAAACAAAAAAAAAACACAAAAATATGGAGAAACAACAACAGAAATATTATTATGGACAAGCAGATACTCTTTTCTTCTTATTTGTTACGTTTATTTTTTTTAATGATTATTATATTTTTTTTTCTGTATATAATTTCGCCAAAGAATATTGTATGTATTGTTTTATTTTATATTAATTATTACTATTATTTTTTTATTATTTCCATCCACACCTTTTTTTCCTCCACCTTTTATATTGTAAATATTATAACATTATTATAAAACACCCAAATTACAACAACAAACACAAGCAAACCTAGTTTATGTACAGAAATTATATATGTTGTTCTTCCTTTTAAAGATAAAAATAATTGAAATAAACGCAATTGTTTTCTGTGAACAATTTGCATAATATGATCAAAGACGACCGATCTTCTTTTATTTATTTATTTATTCTTTTGTTTATTAGTTTTTTTTTTTATTGAAGACTAGTGCAATTTATTTGATTGTTTTTAATTCGCGTATTTATGATTTTTTTTTTTTAAATTATTTTTTTTGTTTCGGGAAGAAAAATGATCTCGTTTCGCACTCAATAACTAACTGGACTACATATTAAAACTAGTTACAAATAAAAAGAAAACAATTTTTGAGAATTTATGCGAAACACACTTACACACACACACACACTGAACCAATTTTGTTTGAGGACGAAGAAATAAATTATTTATAAAAATAAATCAACAGAAATCTCGTTTGTTTTCATTTTCATGAAACCCTTAACAATCCTTACAATTCCTTAATAGCAGCGTTTCTCAACCTTGTGTAGAAACTACAAACTAATATGTAGTAAAAGGTTGAGAAACGCAGCGTTTTTATCTTAATTGCTGTTAATTATAAGACTTTAATGAAACACTTAAAGAACGTTGTTAAATTATATCAAAAAGCGACGTTATTAATGTTTCTGTGATAATTATGGTTTCATTTAAACTTTCAGCATTAATTTTATCCAGATTTTCACAACTTTTAATACTTTTTGCTGCATTTAAAGGACGAAACAACTATAGAATCATAATATTTGTTATTGTATAATGAATAAAATGGAAAAAGGAAAAATTGATTATATTTCTTACAGAATCAATTCTAAATCTAAGCGATTTAAAGAGAATATTCATAAAATTGAGAAATTTAAAGAAATACATACATTTTTCACATTTACCGTAGAAATTTTACTTCGAAATTGCAATTATGAAAAGTGACAAGATTCTTTTTGTTCAGTGAAAAAGGAAAAACAAACTTAACAATCCTTACAATTCCTTAATAGCAGCGTTTCTCAACCTATATGGGTCGTGTCAAATGTTTAACTACAAATTAATATGTAGTAATAGGTTGAGAAACGCTGCGTTTTTGCTGTTAATTATAAGAAAAACTTTAATGAAACATAAAAAAAAGTTATGAAATTATATCAAAAAGCGACGTTATTGATGTTTTTGTGATAATTATGGTTTCATTTAAACTTTCAGCATTAATTTTATCCAGACTTTCACAACTTTTAATACTTTTTGCTGCATTTAAAGGACGAAACAACTGTAGAATCATAATATTGGTTGTTGTATAATGAATAAAATGGAAAAAGGAAATTTTTTTTATATTTCTTACATAATCATTTCTCACCTTCAACAGAGATAATCTGTGTATTCTAAATATAAAATAAAATTGAGAAATTTAAAGAAATACATACATTTTTCACATTTACTGTAGAAATTTTAATTACTTCGAAATTTCAATTATGAAAAGTGACAAGATTCTTTTTGTTCAGTGAAAAAGGAAAAACAAACTTAATAATCATTACAATTTCTTAATAGCAAATTAATATGTAATAAAAGGTTGAGAAACGTTACGTTTTTAACTTAATTCCTGTTAATTCTTAGAAACTTTAATAAATTATAAAAAAAATGTTGTTAAATTATATCAAAAAGCGCATTTTACCGACTTTATTAATGTTTGTATGAAAATTATGGTTCTCTTTTACATTTAAACTTTCACAATTTTTAGTACTTTTTGTTGTTATCAAAGAACGAAACAACTATAGAATCATAACATTTTTTTGTTGCATAGTGAATTTGATTAATTTCTTAATAAAACATTACTTACCTTAATATCTCTGATGATCTGAATATATCTAAATCTAAGCGATTTAAAGGAAATATACATAAAATTGAGAAATTTAAAGAAATACATAAATTTTTCACATTTACCGTAGAAATTTTAATTACTTCGAAATTGCAATTGCGAAAAGTGACGAGTTTTTTTTGTTGATCAGCGAAAAAGGAAAAACAAACTTAACAATCCTTACAATTCCTTAATAGCAGCGTTTCTCAACCTATATGGGTCGTGTCAAATGTTTAACTACAAATTAATATGTTGTAATAGGTTGAGAAACGCTACGTTTTTAACTTAATTCCTGTTAATTCTTAGAAACTTTAATAAAATATAAAAAAAGTTGGTAAATTATATTAAAAAACGCATTTTACCGACTTTATTAATGTTTGTATGAAAATTATGGTTACATTTAAACTTTCACCATTAAGTTTATCCAGAGTTTCACAACTTTAAGTACTTTTTGTTGTTATCAAAGGACGAAACAACTATAGTATCATAACATTTTTGTTGCATAGTGAATTTCCTTAATTTCTTAGTAAAACATTACTTACCTTAATATCTCTGATGATCTGAATATCCTAAATCTAAGCGATTTAAAGGAAATATACATAAAATTGAGAAATATATAAAGTTTTCACGTTTTTCCGTACAAATTTTAATTACTTCGAAATTGCAATTCTGAAAAGTGACAAGTTTTTTTGTACAAAAAAATAAAACACATAAATCTGTATAATTGTCACAGAATAGGAAAATATAAACAGAGTTTTTGTAATTAAGGAAAATCAGTATTCATGGTGAATGTTTTGGTGGGATTTGGAGAGGAAATTAAGAAGCGGAGGCGAAGTTAACAATGCGAACATGCATAATTCATGCCGTCTCAATTACCAGTGTTTTGCATTTGAGTCTTTAGAACTAGCAAAAGTTCGAACGTCTGAAAACCTAATAGGGAAAACGAGAATATATGCAGGTGAAATACAGAGTAATATAGGAGAGATTTCCACTTGAACTGTCGCTTCGAAATCCATGCACTACAAAGTTTCCTTTGAAACACACGTAATAATGAACAAAATACTATAGTTATTTTGGCTCGACGCTTTTGTGCATTCGAATTCAATAATGTTAGACGAGAAGAATGGATTTATTTGGTACATATGTATATATATTTTATTTAATATCTACATGGGTATACAAATTGTGTGTGGTTCACTATATAGATTACATAATCAATTGACATTCATTGTTTCTATTGCTACGCTTATATAATATGTAGGGTAGAAATATATATTTGGATTAAACGAGTTTTTTCGTATATTTACAAAAGTTTTTCAAACAATTTGTGAACGTTCAAAAGCGTAGCGAAAAAAATAATAATTTAATTGTGTTTTTGCTCACTGAAAACTGCACACAAATTGATAATTATTATTATATATATATGTACAAAGTTCTGAAAGAATACACAAATAAACACAAATAAATGGGGAGTTTTATAAAGAATAATGATGCTGCTGCTGCGAAGTGCATTTCGTATGAGTGTGTTCATTTATTGATTTGCAGCTGCAGGAGCAATTTCTGCATGCGTTCGTGATTGGTGGAGGAATGCAGGAATCAATTGAATATAATTTAGTAGTTTGCTTGTTTACATTCCACTTGAAGCGGTGGCTTTTCGTCGGTCCTGCACTTACCACAAAACTTTATTGAAAAACGCTCAAGTTTCGCCTACAAAACGCGCCCGGCGCAGCAACAAACGAACGCATTTGCCAATTCAATAGAGTGCAAAATCGATAATAACGAAACATTCACGATTTCAAATCGTTTTACTCAATTTTCCATTCGTTCATCGCTTTAAATCATTCACGAATGTTTTTGCTAAATGTTCAATTTAACTTTACTTTCTAAGAAAACATTGACGATTTATTGAAATGCGAATCATTTAAAGGTGTTTCTGTTTTCAATCATTGTTTTCTGCATTAATTCACATTCAGTGTTACTTCTTACGTTTTCTTTACTCTCTAATCTAAATACAATAATTACATCTATATTAAGTTACAGAAATGTACATTTAACTCCTCATTCATAAGAAATTTGCTTCAATTGAAACTTTCTTCACATTTTCATAAAGTCACTGAAATAATTACAATAAATCTTGTTTAATAATCTTAATTTTTTCAATAATGAAAACTTAGATTTAAAGTATTACAATTTGACATGACTACAAATGATTAAGTTTAGTGAATACGTTGAATTTTTATTGAATCCAACAAATTTACGAATCCGTGAATAGTTTTTGTTGTGAGTTTCTTGTAGCAAACTTTAAAGAAGTTCTTAAACTTGTTTCGCGAAAACGATTGCTTCTGACCGATTCGCACAATTTGCGCAAGCAATCGAATTCAAATCGTGTAGAAAATATAATAATTACGTTACAAATTACATTTATATTAAAGATTTCTTTACCAAAAGAAAAGAGTTTAGTTTTTTAAATTATAGTCATTGTTAGTGTGAATTGAATAGCTGAAAGTTGAAAATTATTACTTTTCTTGTTTTGTTATAATTGTAGCTTGAATGTAATGGAGATTTTGTTGTTTTATATAATGAATTTATAGATTTGTTCTAAATGTATGCAGTATAAAAGTTAGTTAAGATGCTTTCAGCAGAGTGCACTATATCTTGTGACTCGAGTTGATAAAGTGAGACGCTCTGTACATAACGCGAAGAGATATAGTTGTTGCGCTTCGAGAAGTTTAGTTTCCAATTTCCTATTTTTAAAGTGCGGATGATGGCAACGGCGAAGGGAATCGATGCTATTACGGATATCGAAAGGGTCTGACGACAGGAGGACGTTCATCCCTTTCCGATCTCTTCGACACTTTCTACACCATCCACGCTACTTTGCTGACCCTCTCGTTGTTGGGAGCAGCGGGAACGGAGAATCCTCCGATACCCCCAACGACGCTTACGCCGATGCCGGTGCCGTGGCCGCCTCCACCGGCCGGGGGTCCGGGTCAGTCGGGGTCGTATCTGCAATCAATCCGCATCAAGACGACGACAATGGACAAGGTGATCAGCGCCAAGCACAGCTCTATAGAAGCCAACACAGTCAGATCTTCCTTCTGATCGTCGAGGATTCGGCGAGCGCTCAACGTCCTCGTCGACTGGACGATCAGAGCGGCGAGGAAAGAGCAAGCCGTTCCCCAGAGTATCGACAACGGAATTGCGATCTTGACGGAAGGTCCGAGGAATCGCAACGAAGATCCGGGCATGCACGTGGACATTCTGTATCCGCCGAATCCCCGGGTCGTGTGGATGCTCGCAGCTACAACAGAACAAGAAGAAAACGCAGCGAATTAAGACCGCAGACTCTCGGAATTGTCGCAAGGACTTAAAGTTAAATCCCCGAACTTCGGGCAAAACTTGCAAATAACACTACAGCTTTCAGAACAATTAGTTTCGTCTTTCACAAAGAAAAGGACAAATCAAATTAAGCGTTCGCATCTAAAGAGTGAGACTTCGTTAGCTTTAATTGCAGATGACTTTCAAGTAATTATTTCTCTACATTTTTTTATAATTAAAGACGACAAATTCATTAAAACACTAAAGAATATCTTCATTAAATTCAATTTCCAATTCTTATACATTTCACATCTTTATATTATAATTAATAAATGTAAACAGTAACAATTAAAACATTCTTAATAATTTTTTTACAGTCCATTTGTTATATTAAAACATATTTACAAATAAAATTTTAAATTACATCAAATTTTTATTATTCAAAAATTTTACCAAACTTTAAAAAATTAAGATTTTTCACTTGAAATATAAAAGTTACAAGCTTTATTTATCAATATTATTTATTTATTTAGTTTTTAATAAACTAAATCATACTTAAAAGTGATTCAATCTGAAACCTTGTAGATTATTTTCAGGTTTCAGTTTATTTTCAGGTGATAATTCAAAATTTAAGTTTAGTCCGTTATTTTTTTTTTTAGATATTTGTTTTAATTGTGCGCGATTTTTTCCATTTGTCTAAATATTACCTAGATTTGTTTGTAAACTTAATACAATGAATTTCACTTCAAATTGAAAAATGTGTAATTTCCATCAAATTGTCACTAAAATTATATTTTTCATTTAGTGTAATTAGAGAAAAATTAAGAATGAATACTTCTACAATTTAGTATGTATCAATTTTAATTAAATTTCATAAGATTTCTGATCACTTTATCATGATAATAGAAAAATTGGAATTAGATGTAGATTTATAGTAAATACTTATTCAAATAATTTAGCATGAATTTTACTTAAAGAATGTTGATCTTATACATTATTATTGTTTCATATCTTATTGTATTCATATAATTTGATATAAAGTTTGTAAAGCTGATTTTTTTTTTTTTTTCATTTTTTGAAATTTTTTACATTAAGAATCGTGTCTTATTATATGAATATAGAAATGTTGCATTTCGATTGATCTTTTTTATATGTTTTATTGATTTTTTCTTATTGAGAAATGAATGTTAATTTATTCTGAATCCAATTCGATCATTATTTTATTTAATAAAAAAAAAAGTCGTCCAAATTAATTGCACACAAGATATTCAATTTGAAACGATTTGTTCTCGTCGTTCAGAACAATTACAGCTTTGTCCCATTTCTCTCTTCCAATGAAACGGACAAGAGAAAGAGACGAGTAAAATCCGATCTTGTATAATTGGATATGACGAATCAAATGAAGCCCTCGGATGAAATTTAATTACTCGACTCATCGAATTGAAATGAAACGAAACGAAACGAAAGCCGTTTTCATTAAATGTAAAAGAAATTAAGTTATTTAAATGGTGACTAGAAGATTGAATCGACAAAAATCCTTTATTTTAATCCAGATTAAATCAATAATTCGTCCGTTAATAAATGGGATGTGATTCACTGCGCTCCTCCACTCAATCCATCCACTTAATTCGATTGATCGGAAATCTAATAATTCCGCTTTCAGAAATTTCACTTGCAAATTGCGATGGAATAGCAAAAGCGATTACTAATTAGAAGAGTTATCTCTGTTAGATGTACGTAATACATGTACGTGGGGTCTAATAAAAGTTCGTTTAGTTGGCGTTAATACATTTGTTTCTGAAAAAAACAAAAGCTATTTCTCAATTTGTTAAATTTTAACGATATTTCATGTGAAATGGATAGGAAAGAATGGATAGGAGAAAATGCTAGATTAGTGATGTAATGTTGGTAGAAATTCCACAATCTTGAAAAGCTCCAAAAAGTCAACTGAAGAAATGTATTAAAATAAAATAAAAATAAAAAAAATGTTTTTTTCCATCCAACTAATCGAACTTTTGTTAGACCGCACGTATTACATAATTCAAACGTGTTTTATTTATTACATTTATTAGACTTTCGTAAATGTTCATCTTCATCCGTTTTACATTTCCTGCATTTCCATAAACTTTCTTTCACTTTAGCTTCACGCAACTTCTTTGCACACTTTCTGACACTTCTTCATTTCTGTATGCGCCTGATGTACATTTCCACTCCGGATCGAAACATCTTCCTTGATGGATGTTTTCCTGTCTCGACGGTTGAAATATATTAGATTTGTTACGTGTAATATTTAAAAGTGTCGCAAAGAAAAAGCAAAAGAAAAATTTCTTTGATATAAACCAAATAATTTCATATCGCGAAAGAAGTCAACTATGGATTATTGAGTAATATCTGAAGTATTCGATTTAAATTATTTATGTAATCATGTAGGATTCGAGCCCTTTTTTATGGGATAAGTTTCTGTTGCTTTATACATTCCAAATGCTCGACGATTTAGCTCAAAGTTCAAATTTATGTAAATCCTCGTCTTGCCTTTTCCACCGCTTTTCCACTCCACCCCCAAAAACCGTTTCAATTCCTTCATTTCATCCACAAAAGAAACGGCGTAATAAATATATAAAAAAAAAAGAAACTGAACATTTATTCAATGTTCATATTTGGGGATCTGTGAATGAGAAGCTGAAGCACGATTATACGTGGAAATGTTGTCAAAACTCGTGACTTTCGACCGGACGAGGAGGATTTCATTTTGTAATGGAATTAGAGGCTAATTGGGTGTCGGTTTAATGAAATTCGTTCGACGGAGACTGCGGAAGCCATATCGCGGATTTGCACCGCAGAATTGTTAATTAATTTGATGCATGCATGTGCGGTGATCGTAATTCAAATATATAAACGTAATTGGAAGCCGGAAAACAACAACAACAGCAACTACTACTCGATGTCTTCGTTCCAGGCAGAAATTGAATAAAATTGACTTTTATCCTGATTTAATCAACGTCAACGTATTTTTGCTCTCGTTAGACGATGCTTCGAGGTAATATGCATCTAAAGTGCACGTCGGATGGAGATTTAATGAATATATCAAAGCAAAACTCTTTGAAAATATACATATTAAAATTAGTGAAAAGAGTGAATGCAAAGAGTTTTTTTTTTTATTATTTAACTAAAGCTAGATGTGTATGCTAATACACATATTTGTGGTTGTTAAAGTTGAAACACCCCTCTCTAAAAACCTAATTTTATATTATAGTATAAGTTGACAATGATATCTTGTCGAGAAATTCACGAAAAACCAAATACACTGAAAAAAAAACGAGAAAACCGTCATTTCTCTGTTACGTATAAAACGTTAAGTGTATGTTTTTTTTTCAATTTCTACAACTCATAGCAGGCGACTAGATGACAGCACTAAGATGTATGTAGGCTTGTTGGAAAGACAAAATATTCA
>NW_017096517.1:33704-36434 GCF_001412225.1 Nicrophorus vespilloides
ACTACAAAAATGTATGTAGACGCGTTGGAAAGGTGAGATATTCAGCTTTCATACGAGTGGTTGATGATGAAATTACCTTTAGGGGTTGTCGAGAAATTCATGAAAAACCAAAAACACTGAAAAAAAAACGAGAAAACCGTCGTTTCTCCGTTACGTATAAAACGTTAAGTATGTGTTTTTTATTCAATTTCTACAGCTTATAGCAGGCGACTCGATTACAGCACGAAGATGTATGTAGGCTTGTTGGAAAGGTAAAATATTCAGCTTTCATACGAGTGGTCGATGATGTAATTACCTTAAGGGGTTGTAGAGAAAATCACAAAAAACTGTAAAAACTGCATAAAAACAAGAAAACAATGTTCTTCAGCTTATACTAGGCGACTCGATGAAACTACAAAGATGTATGTAGGTGCGTTGGAAAGGTGAGATTTTCAGCTTTCATACGAGTTGTCGATGATAAAATTATCTTATGGAGTTGTCGAGAAAATCACGAAAAACTGTAAAAACTGAATAAAAAACGAGAAAAACATATTCTTTGGCTTATAACAGGCGACTTGATGATAGCACTAAGATGAATGTAGGCGCGTTGGAAAGGTGAGATATTCAGCTTTCATACGAGTGGTCAATGATGTAATTATCTTCAGGGGTTGTCGAGAAATGCACGAAAAACCAAAAACACTGAAAAAAAAACGAGAAAACCGTCGTTTCTCTGTTACGTATAAAACGTTAAGTATGTGTTTTTTTTTTCAATTTCTACAGCTCATAGCAGGCGACTGGATGACAGCACGAAGATGTATGTAGGCTTGTTGGAAAGACAAAATATTCAGCTTTCATACGAGTGGTCGATGATGTAACTATCTTAAGGATTTGTCGAGAAAATCACGAAAAACTGTAAAAACTGAATAAAAAACGAGAAAAACATATTCTTCGGCTTATAACAGGCGACTCGATGATAGCACTACGATGAATGTAGGCGCGTTTGAAAGGTCAGATATTCAGCTTTCATACGAGTGGTCTATGAAGTAATTATCTTCAGGGGTTGTCGAGAAATGCACAAAAAAACAAATACACTGAAAAAAACGAGAAACCGTCGTTTCTCTATTACGTATAAAACGTTAAGTATGTGTGTTTTCATTTAAAACCTCAATTAAAGCCAGATGTATACATGCTAATACTCGTATTTGTGGATTTTCTGCAATGAGCTGTTAAACATAAACCTTCGAAAAAGCAATGTTTTTACATTAATTCGTATAATTCGACAACCATAAATAGCAGAACGATGACTGAATACTCAAATTAAAGCTAAATATATGGGCTATAAAAGGTAATAAATTATATTTGTGCCATTCGTGGTTTTCCTATAACCATCTGTCAAAGTTGAAACAACTAATTTTACATATATAAATCATAGAAAACCTTGATATAAAAAAAAACAGTTGAGGGAAAAAGATGAGGCCATTTATATTGGATGAGCGATGAATGAGAAGAGAAACGAGAGATAAAAATGTATATTTCTCGTTCCGTTAATAAGAAGCGAGACTGCAAAAGAATCGCTGAATGATTTCCTTATTTCCATATAATAAATTTTCTGTTTGTCGCTGAGCTCAGTGGATGCAATAAATCTCCGAATTTATTCTATTCGTTGGGTGGAGGGGTTGAGAGGACGCACCGTTATAAATCTTTTGGGCAGGATAATACATAGTGAAGCAGGATGTATCTAGTTCTCAACCAATTCCACTGTGTGCGAGAGGACCTGGCCGATTTCAAAGCGTAGGAAGAGGATCATGCAAAACCGACAATACACGCACGCATTGATTAATTAGTGGTTCGCAGCTGCATTCGCCCATTGTCGCAGCGCATCGACATGACCCCAATCCAGTATCAACATCTCAATTACTAACACGAAACACAAGATCCGCATTACAAAATTACATTGAAAATCAATCAATTTTCTTAATAAATTCAATAAAAAAAATAACGTTTAATTAATCAAAATACGTTAAAAACCTCTTTCGCAATATTCAAATAGCACTAGTTTATAACGCCATCTTTTGGTTTCATTTTAGAAACTTTTCTATTTATAATTTCCTCTTCTTCTTTGATTGTTAAACAATTGAATATTTTTAGAAAAACTAGTTTAAAACCTCATTCTAAGAGTAAAACTTTGTAACGCCATCTTTTAGATTATTGCATAAGCTTTTTACCTCTAGGGGTTGTCGAGAAATTCATGAAAAACCGATAACACTGAAAAAAAAACGAGAAATCCGTCATTTCTCTGTTATGTATAAGACGTTAAGTATGTGTTTTTTTTCTTCAATTTCTACAGCTGATAGCAGGCGACTCGATCACAGCACAAAGATGTATGTAGGCTTGTTGGAAAGACAAAATATTCAGCTTTCATACGAGTGGTCGATGATGTAATTACCTTAAGGGGTTGTAGAGAAAATCACGAAAAACTGTAAAAACTGAATAAAAACAAGAAAACAATGTTCTTCAGCTTATACTAGGCGACTCGATATAACTACAAAGATGTATGTAGGCGCATTGGAAAGGTAAGATATTCAGCTTTCATACGAGTGGTCTATGATGAAATTACCTCTAGGGGTTGTCGAGAAATTCATGAAAAACCGATAACACTGAAAAAAAAAAAAACGAGAAATCCGTCATTTCTCTGTTATGTATAAGACGTTAAGTATGTGGTTTTTTTTCAATTTCTACAGCTGATAGCAG
>NW_017096517.1:36548-39525 GCF_001412225.1 Nicrophorus vespilloides
TTTCTCTGTTATGTATAAGACGTTAAGTATGTGTTTTTTTTCAATTTCTACAGCTGATAGCAGGCGACTCGATCACAGCACAAAGATGTATGTAGGCTTGTTGGAAAGACAAAATATTCAGCTTTCATACGAGTGGTCGATGATGTAACTGTCTTAAGGATTTGTAGAGAAAATCACGAAAAACTGTAAAAACTGAATAAAAAACAAGAAAACAATGTTCTTCAGCTTATACTAGGCGACTCGATATAACTACAAAGATGTATGTAGGCGCGTTGGAAAGGTGAGATATTCAGTTAAAAACCTCTTGCGCAATATTCAAATAGCACTAGTGTATTTATAATTTCCTCTTCTTCTTTGATTGTTAAACAATTGATTATTTTTAGAAATACTAGTTTAAAATCTCATTCTAAGAGTAAAACTTTGTAACGCCATCTTTTAGATTATTGCATAAGCTTTTTCTATTCATTCATCAGTTGTTTTCAGCACGTAAATATTGTGCGACACGAGCAGAAAACCGCACGAACGTCGAGATGGATATTGAACGGAATTATTTTTTGTTGATGATGCTCGATAAACCACCTGGGAATTTCAATTACTGAGCCGTCGATGGTTAATTAACCGCAGTGCGGACGAGGAATTCCTCTGTCCACCACATTCATTCAATATTTGCAGAAATTCCTGAAAACCTATTATTATTAACACTCGATGAAGCAGCAAAACATCAATGGAATTTATTATTTCACCAACATAATTTGTGTTTCGATTTTGCAGAATTTCCTATATGAAACAGCAACAAAATCAAAAGAAGAATTCATGAATTGAAAGTCACGCGAAACTTTCCATAGGATGCGGAAATTTTCTTAGGAATATGTGCAGTGTTATCTTTGCCAAGAATAGTTTATGCTGATGATGGTAACAATGATGAAATCGATTCGCGGTGTTTGCTCGAAGTAATTGCTTTCAGAAATGTTACGACAGTGCACAATTCTAAAGATGTTTCTTTCCCAGTTAGAAATACAAGTAAAATATTACTTGAATATATTATTTAGAGGTAAAATTTGTCGTCTTTATTATCGCTCGGATTAATAACAAAGTCAATTGAAAATCTGAACTTTGACGTTAAATATAACGGGAAGTCTACATCTAAATTACTAACACGAAACACAAGATTCGCATTACAAAATTACATTGAAAATCAATCAATTTTCTTAATAAATTCAATAAAAAAAACAACGTTTAATTAATCAAAATACGTTAAAAATACTCATTTCAAACCTCTTGCGCAATATTCAAATAGCACTAGTTTGTAACGCCATCTTTTGGTTTCATTTTAGAAACTTTTCTATGGTTAATTATCCACCTAATTCATTCATTATTTGCAGAAATTCCTGAAAACTTATTTTTTTTTGTATTATTATTATTAACACTCGATGAAGCAGTAAACCAATAATGGAATTTATTATTTCACCAAGATAATTTTTCAAAAAATTGAAATTCGTGCTTCGATTTTGCAGAATTTCCTATATGAAACAGCAACAAAATCAAAAGAAGAATTCATGAATTGAAATTCATGCGAAACTTTCTATAGAATGCGAAAATTTACTTAAGAATGTGTGCAGTGTGTGTTCACAATTCCAAAGATGTTTCTTTTCCAGTTGGAAATGCAAGTATAATATTACTTGAATATATTATTTAGAGGTAAAATTTGTCGTCTTTAATATCGCTCGGATTAATAACGAAGTCAATTTAAAATCTGAACTTTGACGTTAAATATAACGGGAAGTCTACATCTCAATTACTAACACGAAACACAAGATTCGCATTACAAAATTACATTGAAAATCAATCAATTTTCATAATAAATTCAATTTAAAAAAAACAACGTTTAATTAATCAAAATACGTTAAAAAATACTCATTTCAAACCTCTTGCGCAATATTCAAATAGCACCAGTTTGTAACGCCATCTTTTGGTTTCATTTTAGAAACTTTTATATGGTTAATTAACCGCAGTGCGGACGAGGAATTCCTCTGTCCATCTCATTTATTCAATATTTGCAGAAATTCCTGAAAACCTATTTTTTTTTTGTATTATTATTATTAACACTCGATGAAGCAGTAAAACAATAATGGAATTTATTATTTCACCAACATAATTTTTCAAAAAATTGAAATTCGTGCTTCGATTTTGCAGAATTTCCTATATGAAACAGCAACAAAATCAAAAGAAGGATTCATGAATTGAAATTCAATTTAAAATCTGAACTTTGTCGTTAAATATAACGGGAAGTCTACATCTCAATTACTAACACGAAACACAAGATTCGCATTACAAAATTACATTGAAAATCAATCAATTTTCTTAATAAATTCAATAAAAAAAACAACGTTTAATTAATCAAAATACGTTAAAAATACTCATTTCAAACCTCTTACGCAATATTCAAATAGCACTACTTTGTAACGCCATCTTTTGGTATCATTTTAGAAACTTTTCTATGGTTAATTAACCGCAGTGCGGACGAGGAATTTCTCTGTCCATCTAATTTATTCAATATTTGCAGAAATTCCTGAAAACCTATTTTTTTTTGTATTATTATTAACACTCGATGAAGCAGCAAAACAATAATGGAATTTATTTCACCAACATAATTTTTCAAAAAATTGAAATTCTGTTTCGATTTAGCACGATTTCCTATATGAAATAGCAACAAAATTAAAAGAAGAATTCATGAATTGAAATTCACGCGAAACTTTCCATAGAATGCGGAAATTTACTTAAGAATATGTGCAGTGTTATCTTTTGCAAGAATAGTTTATGCTGATGATGGTAACAATGATGAAATCGATTCGCGGTGTTTGCTCGAAGTAATTGCTTCCAGAAATGTTACGACAGTGCACAATTCTAAAGATGTTTCTTTCCCAGTTGGAAATACAAGTATAATATTACTTGAATATATTATTTAGAGGTAAAATTT
>NW_017096518.1:0-5970 GCF_001412225.1 Nicrophorus vespilloides
TGAAAGCTTATGCATAGGATTGATTGACAAATTGGTTCCTTGACGGGAATTTCTAAGCATCTACTTTATCATCATTTACCAAATCAAGATTTTTTTCCACATCAATTTTTTTTCATATTATGTAAGGACTATTCTTAATAATAATTAACAATTGGAGCCAATAAATAGACATATTTTATGAGCACAAGAACATGGATTTTTTTTTAAATTTATTTTTTGCAGACGGTTTCTTAACGTTATAATGTGAGAATTAATTGTTTAGATTCGTTTCATTAACTTCTTAAGCTAAATTTTTCATATTTAGAAATTAGATATATTTAAAGTCAACATTTATATATGTTACTTGCAGTTATCTTAATCAATTTGTATATATAATTTTGAAATTAGTTTATTACACGTTAAATTAAGAATACTTACAACTTTAGGTACATACAAATCCACGTAAACATTATGATTAAACTAATATGAGTTGAATCAATGTAAAATATCCAGATAGTAATTTGTTCAATTTTACCTATTTTTATCCCAATTTAACCGCATACTTTTGATTGAATTCCCGGGAAATTATTTCCCGTGTTCAAAAAATTATAAGATAAGTGATTTATTAGAAAATAAGTGCCCATCTACATTTATTTTTTTAATAAATTAACTAAGTTAAGATTTTCTTCAGAAATTTCTAAAACCATATCGTGTTAATTTACTTCATTTGCAGGTTTTGACTAACTCGCAGAAATATTGTAATATTTTTTTTTATATAAAATTATTCAATGTGAATAATTTTGAAATGTTGACTTTTTATATTGAAGAACATTTTGATGGTTTTTTCAATTGAACATTGAATTTATTAAATATCAAAAAAAAAATGTATTCGTTGCATCTTATGTAAACTGTTTAAGTTGAGGAAATTGACTTCGCGAAGTTTATTCGAGCTGTAGTTGAGCAAAATGCAGACTAAGAGACATTTCATTAATTTGCAAAACGTTACAAAGGGAAACTGAAGCCCCTGCTCCGCATAAGGAGATGGGTCTTTGATAGCTTATGCATAGGATTGATTGACAAATTGGTTCCTTGATGGGAATTTCTAAGCATCTACTTTATCATCGTTCACCAAATTAGGAATTTTTTCCACATCAATTTTTTTCTTATTATGTAAGGATTATTCTTAATAATAATTAACAATTAGAGCCAATAAATAGACAGATTTTATGAGTATAAGAACATGGATTTTTTTAAATTTATTTTTTGCAGACGGTTTCTTAACGTTATAATGTGATGATTAATTGTTTCGATTCGTTTCATTATCTTCTTAAATTTAATTTCTCGTATTTAGAAATTAGATATACTTAAAGTGAACATTTATATGTTATTTGCACTTATCTTAATCAATTTTTTATATTATTTTGAAATTAGATTATTACACGTTAAATTAAGAATACTTACAATACTTTAGATACATACGAAACCATGTAAACATTATGATTAAACTAATTTCAGTTGAATCAATGTAATACATTCAGATAGTAATTTGTTCAATTTTACCAATTTTTGTCCTGATTTACTTACGGCATACTTTTGATAGAATTCTCGGGAAATCAAAAAATTATAAGATAGGTGCTTTATTAGAAAAGAAGTTTTTTTTTAATAAATTAACTAAGTTAAGTTTTTCCTTTAGAAATTTCAAAAACCATTAATTTACTCCATTTGCAGGTTTTCACTAACTCGCAGAAATATTGTAATATTTTTTTTTATAAAATTATTCAATGTGAACAATTTACATTTTTTGAAATATAGACTTTTTATATTGAAGAACATTTTGATGGTTTTTTCAATTGAACATTGAATTTCTTAAATATCAAAAAAAAATGTATTCGATGCATCTTATGTAAACTGTTTAAGTTGAGGAAATTGACTTCGCGAAGTTTATTCGATCTGTAGTTGAGCAAAATGCAGACTAAGAGACATTTCATTAATTTACAAAACGTTACAAAGGGAAACTGAAGCCCCTGCTCCGTATAAGGAGATGGGTCTTTGAAAGCTTATGCATAGGATTGATTGACAAATTGGTTCCTTGATGGGAATTTCTAAGCATCTACTTTATCATCGCTCATGGAATACACAATGATAAATCAGTCACCAAAGCACGAGAATTTTCGATATCAATTTTTTTTTCTTATTTTGTAAGGATTTTTCTTAATAATAATTTAAACAATGTGGACAAATTATTTTTTTTTCTTTTAAATCATTTATATAAGAAAATGTAGAAAATCATTTTGTTTATTTGTTATTTATTCGTTTAATCTAAATCTAAACATTGTTGTTTCCACTTAAACTCGAATACAAAAGAATCGCTTTTCTTTCTCTCCCTGACTTCAACACAAGCAACAAATTCGAGTGGACGTCATCTCTTTTTTTCTTTCTCATCGCATCATACCAGATGAAACCAAAGTAAATACTCTTGAATCGTCTGTTTTTATTTATCTGCAACATATAGAGTTTCTTTCGGGATGTTGTAGTGGGCGTTATTTTACTTCAGGTATCAAGAGGGGGATGACGACGAAAACGACCCAGAAAAAGAAACAAAAGAAATAAACAACGACTGTAACTGTAGCAACGTACATCTGTGCGATGGGGGGATTACGCTAATACCCTTTATATTTTATAAGCGCATTTCCTGGAAATCCGTGTTGCCCGATAACATGAAACTATTTAACAATTTGCACTCTAATAAATATATTGGGCGTTGTGGGGAGGCCGCAACTGCAGATAAAGCCAATCCAACTTTCCTCGTTATCCGACGACGGATGCTTTATTTTATACAATGCGAACCGTTCCGTCTCCGTCCAGGGGCTTCAATTACGGTATAAATAGTTGTTAAAGATCCCATCTGTTGTTCGGGTTTCATCACGAAACAATGAATCCATGAGCTCATTAATAATTTTGCCTCCGGTGTTTGATTTACTCATTCGCCGAGATTTCACCAACAAAACCAATATCTAAATAAAAACAATACGTTTTTACTATTAACTTTTAATTATTTACATACACATAAATGAAACACAAGTATGGGTCAAAATGACCCGTTTATTAATCAAAAAATATGTTTCACCCTAAGTGAAACTTCATATTCTTATTGAAAGAACTGCAAGTGTTTATTGTTCACATTTAGATATTTGAATGAATAATTAGAATTTATAACAAAAACTATAAACGATAATATTAAATAGAAAATAGTAGAATGCGAATAAAAACTAATATCAGGTCACTATGACTCATCCATGGTACTTATGGGATAAAAGATTAATTTAAATTAAATTGGTCAATGAAAATTTAATTATATTATTTTGTACAAAATGAATCTTTCTCATTATATTTACTATTGTGAAATGCAATAATTTTAAATTAATTAATATAATTAATTAATTAATAAAATTCGTAAAATAATAAATTTTTGTCCGTTGAATATAAATTAAAAAATAAACTGAAATGCATTTATTCTGTAAATTGTTATTATAAAATTAACTAATTAAATTTAATAATTTGTGGTTTGTTATAATATATTAATAATAAATATTGTTATTATAGTTTCATTAAATATTTTGACCGTTCAATAAAATTGTTTTATATGTTTAATTTATGAATTAAACGAAATATACATTCGAATGTTATAATCATTTATATTTTGTTTAATTGCTACATTAATCAAAGTTAATTTTGGATTAATCTTTTAAATCTATTTTCATATATATTCTAGATACCATTTCATTAACTATACTATTTTTAAAATAAAACTGTCTGTATCTAATGTTAATTATTGATAAATTTATTGTTATTTAATTGATGTAATCTAATTAATTAATTTTAATATTTGATGATAGTTGATCTGTTAAAATAATTAGTGTTTTTTCTGGATATAAGCTTTATTCTCAAAATTTTTCAAAGTTTTGCAATATGCTTAGAATAGTTTTACACGGTACTTTATTTACACGTTCTCGCTTTTACACGGTTTGAAAAAAATAAAATAAAAATAAATGTTGAAAATAATCTATCCCTCGTTTTACACGGTACTTTTTTTTTTACAAGTTTTCGCTTTTGCACGGTTTGAAAAAAAAATAAAAATAAATGTTGAAAATAATCTAACCCTCGTTTTACACGGTACTTTTTTTTACAAGTTTTCGCTTTTACATGGATTGAAAAAAAAAATATAAATGTTGAAAATAATCTATCCCCCTTTTAACACGGTACTTATTTTTTACACGGTTTGAAAAAAAAAATAAAAATAAATGTTGAAAATAATCTATCCCTCGTTTTACACGGTACTTTTTTTTTACAAGTTTTCGCTTTTACACTGTTTGAAAAAAAAAATAAATAAAAATAAATGTTGAAAATAATCTATCCCTCGTTTTACACGGTACTTTTTTTTACAAGTTTTCGCTTTTACACGATTTAAATTAAATATTTTTTCGCCTTTCAATATTTTTGTTTGATTTATGTACCTTACAAAGAGAATATAAAAAAAAACATAATTAAGAAACAACCAATTAATGCAAGTTTTTCGATTTACACGTTTTTCTCAGGATCACCGATTTGCCATATATAGATATTGGAGGGATGTTTGCTTTAACTACAAATTTATTGTAAAAATAACTATATATCATTTGAAACCTCATTAAAATTGAGAATGTATATTTCCAAGAATACTTTCTGTATGAATCGAAGCACCTATAAGCAGCTCGAAAACCGGCAGCCTATCCTAATTAGATGCTCGCAACGCATTGTCCAAGGTTTAAAGTGAAAATCTTCAAACGCTCCGGATGATAATAACAGCTTTTAAAGCGTAAAAGCGTGGGGTTGGAAGGGTGGTTGGGGGTGGTTTTGTAGTGAGGTCTTCTGTGCGCCCTCCGCATGATAGGATTTAATTGCAAAGTTTGAATACGACCCGGACTATTATTGCCCAGATTGTTTAATTAAAGTCTAGTATGTAATTATCATCAATATCATATACATTAATATATTCCCATTTGCGAATTGAATCCGGCGAACATCCCCCTTTTCCCAACCATATTATCACCCACCGAACTTCATTATAAATTCGCACACGCATTAATTATTCTGCGTCCGCAAATAGTTATTCAGGTTCGCTTCTTCGTGGACGAAAAGAAAATCAAGAATTTCAGCTTCAGATTCTGAAGGGTTTGTGTATTCAATTAATTACGTTCAATGTGATCCGTGAAGATGTTGATGTAGACAAAAGTATCGAATTAATTCCGCTCATCGCAGAAACCATAAACTTTCATCCGAAACAAAACGAACTGAATAAGAGGGAGAGAATAAGTTATGCAAAAAGTTTGACGGAGGAATATGATGCTTAATACAAACACGTACATTTCCACTAAACAATACACAGCGGTACAGTTTTCTCATGATTATTAACTAACAAAAGTTATATTTGTTTTCCAGTCGTAATCACTGTAACTTACAAAAAAAAATAGACGATTCTAGAAATGATATGAATATTAGATAATTATCATTAGATCATTCAATTTTAGAATAACTATAGTCTGATTTATATAGATTAATATAGAATTAACCAAATTTGTTATTTATTGTCAGTATTTCTGATTTTGTGCAATTAAACGGAGGTGTTCAATTAAAACCCAGCTGTTTACGCAGGTATTCAATTAAACGCAGGTGTTTCTTATCGCAAGTGTTCAATAAAAACGCAGGTGTTCAATAAAAACGCAGGTGTTCAATTAAACGCATGTGTTTCTTATCGCAGGTGTACAATAAAAACGCAGATGTTCAAAAAACGCAGGTGTTTCTAAACGCAGGTGTTCAATTAAACGCATGTGTTTCTTATCGCATGTGTACAATAAAAACGCAGGTGTTTCTAAACGCAGGTGTTAACTATAACCGCAAGTGTTTATTATTAACACAGGTGTACAATAAAAACGCAGATGTTCAAAAAACGCA
>NW_017096518.1:5981-15643 GCF_001412225.1 Nicrophorus vespilloides
ACAATAAAAACGCAGGTGTTCAATAAAAACGCAGGTGTACAATAAAAACGCAGGTGTACAATAAAAACGCAGGTATTTCTAAACACAGATGTTCAATTAAACGCAGGTGTTTCTTATCACAAGTGTTCAATAAAAACGCAGGTGTTCAATTAAACGCATGTGTTTCTTGTCGCAGGTGTTCACTCAGGTGTTCAATTAAAAAGAATCGCATCGCAAATGTTCACAAATCAATTTCCAATTGAATTTTTCATGAGTAAACGAGATTGTACATTTAAAATAAAATACAGTTGTTTTATAATTGTCAATTTTTTTTATGTAATATTTGTTACCTACAGATTTTAAGTTTATAGAAAATGTATAATTTAAAATAAACGTTGTCTTCTAATTATAAACTTCTAAAGTTGATATTTCTCAGCATTCAATAAATAACAGAGATAATTTCATAGATGAAATGTAAACAGAGAAGAGGTAGTAAGTAAAGCGGCGATAAATTGTATCTCGATCCTAATTTCGTATTGGAAATCAAATTTAGGCGTGACGTGGATTTGCGGGATTGGCTTGATTAAAATTAATCGGGAATTCGATCTAGGACGAGAGGATGAGAGAGGTTTTGCGAAACAGGAAAACCGAAGACCCGAACTTTGGTGGAGAGGAGACAATAGCCTCATATTGCCATATTATAAATGTGCTGCGTTGTTCCATCGACTTTGATGTACTAACAGAAGCAGCAACCTCTTCCTCTCTATGTCAACACGAAAACAAAGTATATTTTTAATAAAGGCTGATATAAAAAAATATTATGAGTTTCATAAAAGCATTCCTGCAACTAATTGTAATATTGTGAGGATTTTTATTAAGATTAATTAAGATGACTTTGTATTGTTTATAATTGTGTGGTTTGTTTTATGTTGTAATTTTATTAATATTAGTTTTTCATTATCTAACAATTATTATAGATTTTTAGTAATAAAAATAAGATTTAACATGTTTTCAACAAGTTGAAAGTATTAGAGATGAAGTTATAATTGTTTCTGAATAATATTTACAAATTTAAATAAAAAATAGTGTGGTGTATAATGTTTCTAATGAGTTTGAATTGTAAATATTTGAAGAAGTAATGAAACGTGCGTTTATACAAGAGCTAAATAGAATATATAACGCATTATTTTGTATAAAATATGAGGCAAAGTTGCACTAAATCATGCATGGATTAACAACGTTTGTTCCGGTCGTAGCATGTTATCAAAACAGAGGTATTTGGACGTTCAATTATTGCTAGCTAATTAATTAATAATATCCGGCAGGAACGTTCGCGAAATAATCAGGGCATTAGGTTCAAAGCAAGTGCAGCTAATTAATACAAAATGGAATTCGGCTTAAACTTCGTAACGAAGAATTTTGAAAGGCAACAATGAAAATTATGAAACTTTTGAAACAAACAAAAATCCGTTTCGATGTTGTACTTATTGCGGTTATTATTATTTTTTTTTTGTTGCTTTCTATAATCAAATTGCGGCTTAAAAGGCTATGCGCGTACAATCGCTGATGGCTGCTATTAGGTGTAAAACGCGCGCCGTTACCGCAATTTCGTCCGACCGCGAAATCGCTACAGCATTTCGTTACGTAATCGGGTAAAACGCGTATTAACGGGGATGAAACTCACTTTTTTTCAATTTTCTTTTTTTTTTTCAGGAGCAATCAATCACTTTGGCAATTACCGGCTGCACCGAGCGCTTCAGAAAATAAACACCGTTCCGACACTATTCGTACAACGTGTAATTTTTTTTTGCACTTGTATCAGAAATCGAAAAATCCACGAACGGACAGGCTTTTAAGTACTAATGGGATTACGAATCTGAGTGTTTCCTACCTTGTCATTTATTTTTTCTAAGTAATGCTGCACCTGCACTGTACTTGATATGAAACATACATTGATGTTTTTATTTTAAACATATTTGGGATTTACGTATTATTTCGTTCGAATTTAATTACATAATACTTGCATAAGTAGCGAGTAATTATATTACTGCAAGTTATTTGGCAATCTACCAATTAGTAAAGTTGTATAACATTTAATTAATTGCATTTAATCTGTATATCAAAATTAATACGTAAGAAACAATTCGTTCCGTGAATAGTTGTGTAACCTGAACTTAACATGAATTAGAATGTGTAAATTAGTTAATAGTAATTTCATAATAAAATGCAATATTTATTATTATAAATTTGTATGTATATTATGTAAACATTACTATTGGAATATAAAGGACATTACGATATATAAAATATATCATTGTAAAATTTTATATAAATATAAACTGAAATATCCCACAAGCTAGTGGGCGCAGGTTCGAATCTTGGCCCTTTGCAGCCATCGTTCATCACAGATGGACAGTGAAATGAATGAGGTTCAGAATATGGGCCTTTAGCCAAGTCGATGGATAATGACAGTGTTAAGGATAGTAGCAAAATCATCATAATGGTAACTATCCACTGGGAAAGATCATCCAATTAATGTCAACCGCGATCTTAAATTTACTCAAGAGATGAAAAGATTGATGAACAGATTGTGAATAAAATTACAGGACATAAAAGAAATCCCATTTCAAGTTAAACAATTCAAAGTTTTATGAATTTTTATTTTCGTAATTTTTGAAATTATTCAACTGATTTTCCTATATGCTTAAGTTACGTAGTTTCCTATTATTTTTACAATACAGAAATACCCTGAGTTACATTTAAACCTAAAAATATAAAATAATGTAAAAAAAACTAATGACATTTTTCCTATTTCAATTAAAAATGTTTTGCGACGATTAAGTTTTTCAAATTCTTATTTTTTAAATTTTCTTGATTTTATTTCCATAGATATTAAACAATGGATAAAATATTTATAAAATGATAAAGATATATATTTTATAATAATTATATCAATAAATAAAACTACACATAATTATCACTTAGTAATTAACGTATAATAGATGATTGAGTTTGTCTGTTTTATACATGAACGAATATAATACCATTATTATATTTGTATGAATAGGTACATATTCAGGTATTTGTAGATTTGATCTGTATTTTGATTTAATTCCCCTCGCAGCTGAACTCTGGAGGATTAAATCCAAATTTCGTCTCTCAATGCGTCATATTTATTGAAAAAATACTCAAATTTAGCAATACTTTTGTGTGTATATTTAGCATCGGATTCTGAAAATCGTACATTTTTTCCTCAGATTTCACGTGCGGAATCATCGTATTGGCGTTTTTCCAACTTGTAACACCTGAGTGTTTTTCGGTGAAAATATTCCCATGACACACTAATTTATCCATCAAAATCTTAAAATTCTTAGATTTAAATTAGTTTTACTGATTATGACGAGAATTGAATAATTCTTTAATCCTAAATTTTATAAAGAAATTATTTTAAATTAACAAATTATTATTATGAAATCGGAATAAATTATTAATATTAAATGCGTAGAACAAAAGTCATAAAATTTGATTATGAAACAGATATTACATTTGTTCAATAAACTTGAGAGAAACCTATCAAATCAATTGAAATATATCAAGGAAGAAAACAAGCTTCTATAAATATAAAATATTGCAAATGTAAAATCAATATATCTAAGAAGTAAACAGATTTCTCAATTCCTGGAAAGATCAAACTGAATTGATACATATTTAAAAATAGATAATTAACTCATAGATTGAGCAATTATTAATGGTTAATTTTTACAATTTTATTTAGTTTACTATTAAATTGTTATCTAAAAACTGACTAAGCGCGTGAAATTCTTAAATTATAAATTTTAACACGTAAATTTTATTCGTAAAATCTGGAATATTCTATATTAAAATTACTAATTTATAAACATTTCTTATTTTATTAACGTGATGTTCCAAAACATATCTCTTGCAATATGTTTGTGTTATATTTGTACTTATACTTATCTACAATAGTGAAAAGTTGTAGTGAAGTTGATGAAACAGTGGTGTAAAAAATGTATCACAAATATATACAGTGAAACCTCGTATAATGAGCAACATTTTAAGAAAAATGACTCACTTAACGATCGATGTTTGGAAGAGAAGTCGCGTCTTCTACATCATTTTTAAAACTTATGTACACATATTATATATTTTTGAATATGTTTCACTATAAAAATCCGGAAATTTTGGAACTGATTAAACTCGTTAATCGAGGTTCCACTGTATATAATATCTCGTTGTTTATTCAACGTTAGAAATGGTAACTGTCTTATTCTGTTAAAGTAAATTGCGTCGAGCATTCCTCTTCATTTAAACTCGGGAATGAATTTCCAGGATCCATTGTATTTTCGTTATGGAATGGCTTACATTCAGTAAATTGAGGCTTTTCCATGGAAAAGAAAAGAAACTAAAGGAAAGATAGAAATATTACATCTTCTCATGTACGATAAAACATGTATAGAATTAAATGGACAATACATAAAGTATTCCTAATTGTGTCAAAGTTTAAGTGTCTTAATTATGACAGATTTTAAACTTATAAAAATAATAAATCTTAAAGTTAATTTTACAATTATCAAATAAAAATTAACTGAATTTAATTTTTAAAGGAAGTTTTCTGTTAATTTTGTATATTTTTCTTTTGAAAATATTAAAAATTGTGTCGATTATGGAACGGAGTTGAGGTCTATTCGTATGTTAACTGGTCGTTAAATATAAATTGTAGGGCGTGCGAGAAGGGGGTTATAATGAATACGCGGTGGTATATCAGATAAGGGATGATCGTAAACCCGTAATTACTTAAAACCGTCAATCAGGAAGGGAGATTTCCTTTTCTTTTATAATTTTTCCGTTCGTTTTGTTGGTTTTACTCTCGAGAGTGCGATTAATTAAGGAAGCCTTGATGAAGATTTATCAGGTACTTACGAGAGTGTAAATCGCACAGGCATAGCTCGCTTTGCGCACCGATCTCCAACAGCAGCACGAATTCAAAACAGGCATTATGAATTTTCTTCTATTAATTTTCTTCCCAATAATTAGTTAAAATTCTCTTCAAACTGATATTTAGGATATTCCGGTGTTCACATTAGGAATAAAACGGGATGCGAACAACAACAAAAAACTCGCGCGTAAATTTTTCATTAAGTTTGCCAGGACGAACGTAAACACACGTCCGCGGCTGTCATAATAACACTGGCGACGCATCTCTTCGGCTCCCCACAGGACGAGTGCGTGCGAACATGCGCAAGCCTCAGGTGGTTGTTTTAAACTACAACACTTTTTCTTTATCCTTTCCTCCTGCATCCACGATACTAAGATAATAACACAGGTCCTAACACATATTAGATGTATGCTAGTGTTTGAATTGAAAATTTCCAAAAAGAAATACGAAAAACTTATACATTTTCATTGAGTTTTCTTACAAATTTTCAATCTTTTTTTACACAATTTAGAGCGTATAAATGTCATTTTTTCCAATTGTTACATAATTTCTATTAGAAACAGAGAAAAATATATATGACAAAGAAAAAATCTCAAATTTCTCGAGAACAAAAAAAAGCATTTATTTCTGACTTGAATCCAAAGTAAATGCGAAATTTTATATTTATATTGGTATACCTGTATGGGAAAGGTTGACATAATGAAAGGGTTGACCTTTCCAGGTCATAATTGAAATCGTATTCCATATTATTATCACAATCATTTTATTGCTCTCCATTTACAAAGTTATAAATTTTCCGATTCACGAAATGAACGAATCGATTTTCCACTTTTTTTTTATCCTTTGCTCCTGCATCCACGTTACTAAGATAATAACACAGGACCTAAAACATATTAGATGTATGCTAGTATTTGAATTGAAAATTTCCAAAAAGAAATACAGAAAAACTTATACATTTTCATTGAGTTTTCCTACAAATTTTCAATCTTTTTTTACACAATTTAGAGCGTATAAATGTCATTTTTTTCCAATTGTTACATAATTTCTATTAGAAACAGAAAAAATATATATGACAAAGAAAAAAATCTCAAATTTCTCGAGAACAAAAAAATCATTTATTTCTGACTTGAATCCAAAGTAAATGCGAAATATTATATTTATATTGGTATACCTGTATGGGAAAGGTTGACATAATGAAAGGGTTGACCTTTCCAGGTCATAATTGAAGTCGTATTCCATATTATTATCACTATCATTTACAAAGTTATAAATTTTCCGATTCACGAAATGAACGAATCGATTTTCCAATTAGCTCGAGGCTTCTTTTTTAAACAATACACACACGAATCTGTTGCACCTGTTCTGTTAACGTCGACTGACAGCTGGAAAAGTTTAATTTAAATTTGCATCGAATGCGACTGTCACTGTGATTGGAAAATAAAGTGATTTGTTTTCCATGCCCAGTTTATTTTGATAACAATTCATGTTTTTTTTCCACATTGCATCATACAAAATTTTGCTTACTAACATTTAATTGAAATTTATTAAATTTTTTGATAAACATTTATTTAATTGAAAGGTTTAACTCGTTGTGAAATACATGAATATATCGATTCTAGGTTTTATTTTATTTTTTTATTAAAGGGATTTTTTTATAAAATAGATTTGTAGGAAGTATCAGGAACATGATTAGGAAACTTAAATCTGTGGATAAGCTCAGAGCTTCATTGAAAGTGTATAGAAGAAAATTCGTGCAAGGTGAGGGTATATTTAAATACACGAAGAAGGTCTTCTGATGATCGAAGATTTGAAACAACCTGAGAAGAAGTCTTCATTCGACGTGAAAAAAATGGATGGAGATCCATGCGTATGGAGATTAGCAAGTTGCGCAAGAAAATTTTTGAAGAAAAATCTAAGATTCAAATAATTTTAAATGAATTATCCGGGAACATAATTTATTTTTATAGCAATGAGATAATTAAGGAAAGTATTTGTCTTAAACGGGATGTAGATTTAATGCGTGATCCAGAAGATTATGAATCTAACAATGAAGATGATTAATTATAAAAGAAAAAATATTTTTTTGAAATAATAATTTTAAAAATTAATTAATTTTGATTTTCTGTTTCTTTATATTAAAAACGATTAGTAGAAATGTAAGCATTTTTCTTTAATGAAATAACAAACTGGATGTTCGCTATTTCGGGACATTGGAATATAAATCTCGTGAAAATTTGAAACTCTACCCCTTTGGGGAAAATACATTGTTATTCGGGGATAAAACAAATTCACTAGAGCGATACTGGAGAATGCCTAAAGACACTTATGGCCTTAGAGGAAACTAGTACAGTGAAATACCCGAAGAAACATAAGTAACTGCTAGTATGCTGATTTAGGTACGTTCGCTCTAGAATCAGGTCAAATTGACCTGAATGGAACGAAATGAAAATAAGCGCAAATATAAAGTTTAATGCGAAATATAGATTTACGTCAAATTGATCATGTTAAATATATTTTTCAATGTTCACTTTTTGACTTGATGTAAAAAAATGCATTAAATTACACCAGTTTCAAGATATAATTATAGTCCATTGTTTTTACTGTTTGTCTTACATAATTCCATTAAATAGTTAATTTTTTTTTTTACAAAACTAGTCTAATTGTGAATATAATTGTAGTTAATTATGTGAGTCTGTGGAGTAAAGTTGCCGACTTTGCCTCAATTAAGTGAGATATTTTAATGGAATTGCTTGTGTAGGAGGAGGATGGGCGTTTTGCAATAGTGTAAATATAGGATGCATATGCAGTTACGTGTGTCGACTGCTAATGGAGTTTGTCGTTCAAAATTAATTGTAATTGCATTTTAGTTAGCGAAAGCTAATGCGGAGCACATAAAGGTCAATTAGCTTTTATTATTACGATATTCCGCTTCATTTATGGTCTGCGTAAAGTACGAACGTTTGCAATTACTTAAATTTACTGATTTCATTCATAAATGAAATATGTAAATTTTCACGATATTTACTTTGAAAGCTTTCACATAAGCTTATTAAGTATTTTATGACAAACAATATTTTTTTAAAGGAAATTAAATTAGTCATTACGAGAAAAGAAAATAATAATTTTTATATATTTTGATTTCACTAAATTAATTTCATTTTAAAGATTTCATAAGAACTACTAATATCGTATCTGTTATTATAACTGTTTACAGTATACATTTTATGTTTAATTACGTAATTAACTTGATTTTTTTATCCCGTAATTAAAGAAATCGACGAGTCGAGCCGATGATAACACAGAGCTGTAAGTAGGCTTGTTGGAAAGTATAGAATTTGGTTTTTAATTTCAGTATTTGATGATCTAATTATCTTACGTGGTTGTCGTGAAATTGATGATGCATTAAAGCGATGTTTTGTTCAGTTTATCCACTTAAAACTACAAATTTTCAGTTTACGGCTTCATTAGAAACTATCACTTTCAAGGTTTCAATATTTATTGAATTATGTAATTAGCATTAGTAATAATTACAAATCACACATTGTAATTTATCAATTAATTAGTAAGGAATTAAAATGTAATATGTAATTTATTAATTAAATCTAACTACATGGAATCATGGATTGAACACATGTAACGCATTTTTTAATATACTGTGAAAAGGGATTTTACTTGCGTCATTTCATGTAATTCAAATATAGTGCATGGAAAAAGGAACGTTATTGTTTTATATTTAAATAAGTTTAATCATATAAATAATACTTTTTAATAATTGGAGAAATCTTAATACAATAATATAAAATAAAAATGCAACTGCTGCAAAGGTCTTTTTTTGTAGTGAGAGGAAACCTTACATAAAGTAAGTGGGTACTGTGGGATTCTTACCGGTGTTTTCACTGCAATTCAGATTGTCTGAGGAAGCTCTGCATTACTATGTGTGTCCACTATCACTTTCATCTTTTTCTCTTTCCATGGAGAGCACCCCTGTTATGTAACCTATGATGATTTCCCACTTCTCTTAACTCTTTCGCATCTCACCGAACGTCTCCGGTTCCAGCACTTCTCTTAGATTTGATTATGCCTCGTGCTTCATCGTCGCCCATCTGCAGCAACCAAAGAACATGTGTTCTGGCCTATCGTCTTCTTCGCAGTACCAGCACTTTTCGTCCTCCTTCCTTGAAGATGCTGCAAAGATCTAAAACTAATCCTTTACAAAGTTAATTTAATTATAAATAAGTTGAGGAAATTCAACTTATTGCAAATACGTTTTATGTCTATTTCCAGATGTAAACCTAATTTAACAAGTTGTATTCAAAGATTTTCTTCCTGTCAATATATAAGTTACATTTTAAGATAACATATTGGATAGTTCTTCGATTTCATTTCCTCTCCGTCTGTCCGAGATGAAATATACTGAATGTGTTTGTGTGTGTGTTTGTTTGTATAACACAATGGGCGCAAATATTTTACGAGTTAACCCAAATGCGCGCCCATAAATCCTAATAATATATACGCACTCCCTGGCAAATAAAACCGATGGATTTCGCCACGCTACAACTATTTCCACTGCCTGACACGACTTCCTGAAGGAAATCTATTATTGATGGCTGAGCTTAGCTGAAATCTGCCAACGCCGAGAAAAAAAAAACATATATAAATGTTAACTTCCTGCAAAGACATCCATCATAACTGCAAACATTTGAATTATCGATTCACAGTAAAAATT
>NW_017096519.1:0-1345 GCF_001412225.1 Nicrophorus vespilloides
ATAATTATTTTTTGTCCGTTGAATATAAATTTTAAATATAAACCGAAATGCATTTATTCTGTAAATTGTTATTATAAAATTAACTAATTAAATTTAATAATTTGTGGTTTGCTATAATATATTAATAATAAATATTGTTATTATAATTTCATTAAATATTTTGACCGTTCAATAAAATTGTTTTATATGTTTAATTTATGAATTAAACGAAATATACAATCGAATGTTATAATCATTTATATTTTCTTTAATTGCTACATTAATCAAAATGACCCGTTTATTAATCAAAAAAATATGTTTCTCCTCAAGTGACATTTCACTGTTAACATTTAGATATTTGAATGAATAATTTGAATTTATATAAACTCTAATATTAACTAGGAAATACTAGAATGCAAATATCAGGTCACTCTGACCCATCCATGGTACTTATGGGTTAAAAGATTAATTTAAATGATTAGAATTTTCGAAATGAAAATTTGATTATATTATTTTTGTACAAAAAATAAATTGATATTTACAAAACGAATAGCTAAATCTTTCTCATTTTACTATAGTGAAATACAATAATTTTAAATTAATTAATGAGTTAATAAAATTCGTATAATAATAATTAATTTTGTAATTGAATATAAATTAAAAAATAAACTGAAATGCATGTATTCTGTAAATTGTTATTATAAAATTAACTAATTAAATTTAATAATTTGTGGTTTGTTATAATATATTAATAATAAATATTGTTATTATAATTTCATTAAATATTTTGACCGTTCAATTGTTTTATATGTTTAATTTATGAATTAAACAAAATATACATTCGAATGTTATAATCATTTATATTTTGTTTAATTGCTACATTAATCAAAGCTAATTTTGGATTAATCTTTTAAATCTATTTTCATATATATTCTAAATGTAAATTCAGTCATTTTTACCAACTATAGTTTTTTTTTCATATAAAATTGTCTGTATCTAATGTTAATTATTGATAAATTTATTGTTATTTAATTGATGTAATCTAATTAATTAATTAGATGATAGTTGATCTGTTAATATAATTGAATTTTTTTTTCTGGATATAAGCTTTATTCTCGGAATTTTTTCAAAGTTTTGCAATATGCTTAGAAGTTTTACACGGTACTTTATTTACACGTTTTCGCTTTTACACGGTTTGAAAAAAATAAAATAAATGTTAAAAATAATCTATCCCTCGTTTTACACGGTACTTTTTTTACGTGTAAAAGCGAAAACATGTAAAAAAAGTATCGTGTAAAACGAGGGATAGGTTATTTTCAACATTTATTTTATTTTTTTAAACCGTGTAAAAGCGAAAACGTGTAAT
>NW_017096520.1:0-17426 GCF_001412225.1 Nicrophorus vespilloides
CTGTACTCTGTTATCCAGAATATTCCTTAAGCAAATTAGTTTTTTTTCTCAAATTCAAAGACTGTGGTTATTATTTACACTTTTAAAAGAAACTTAAAAGGGAAAGAAATATTTTACTAATGATAAACTAATATATAAACGTAATAACAACAAGGCAGAACGTACCCTATTGCTCATATATATATATACATATATTTATTTCTACATAAGTATATTGATAAATATAATAGATTTTTTTTTAATTTCTTACGACTCCAGTTTGTTTCTCTTTCTAGATTGTAAAATAGAAAAGTTGTTTGATGTTTGTATTAAAGCAGTACAAAGTAACATAATATAAATATACACATATATTTTACTAATTCGTCTTCTATATATATATATTTAAAAAAAGAGAAAAAATAATATATTACATATTAACAAGTAAATATGTAATTCATAGCAATAAACTGTTGCATGTGAGAGAGGTTAATTCAGAAAGTGAATTAGTTATTAGATGATATGAAATCACTATTTTTGTTCATTATTTTGTATTATATTTGTACAGTTATTCAGAGGCCATAGTAATGGGGCATTTATTTAACAAAAAGCTAAACATTGTTATCTAACTCTGTTACATTTTAAATATATTATATAATATAATCGATCTTAATTCTGTTACAAAAAAGAAGAAACAATGAATCCACCATATATATGTAAATTCTGTTATAACAACTATTATTATTATTATTTTCTCTGGTATTTATTAATTATTTTGTTTTGTAAATTTCGTTTTTGTACATATATTTTTTTTATATTATTAATGTAATGAATCGTATTTCTTTTTATTTTCTTACTTCGATTGTTCGTTGCATTTAATGCATTTCGTTCTTTAATCTGTCTTCGCGCTCCTTTATGTATTTTTTTTTAAATATAACTTATTAACTATTTCGTAAATTATTATTAAAAGCAAGTCTTTTTCGTATTCGTTTTATTTCTTACGATATTACTGGAAATTTATTCAGAAGACACGACAAATATAGTTTTGATATTCGATTGCCTTAATTAAACATAAATACGCTTTACACTGTTAAATGAATCTTAAGTTAATGTTAACACGTTTTTGATTTATCCTCATTAAACTAATGTTTGTTCTTATTCATAGACAAGATAAAAAGTTTAATAGTTGTTAATGTTAGATTTGTATAGTATTTATTTTTTTAGAATTTTTATATTGATAGACATATTTACATAGGTGATTACAGTTGCATCCGAAACTTGCATATAACGAAATGTAATTTACCTCAAACGTGACTTTCGTTATAGACTAGTTTTCGTGTTCGTTTTCGCACTTTTCTTAAACAAATTTCACTACATGCATAGATTTAAAAAAAATAATGTTTAACGAGATTAATTCACTTCGATACATTTAAATTTATAGTACTTTAGTCCATTAAGTTTTAGAAATGCGATAGTAGGAAATAAATAAAGACATGTAAACATTATTTCCAGCCAAATGATGTAATAAATGGAGATTTGCGATCTTTATTTTCTGTGAATTTAGTTTGCATATACAATCTGTTCAAATTACTTAAACCAGTGATATATAAATAGTACAAGTGCTAGAGGTTAGTATTCAAAATAATCGCTAACATTTGATATAATTTTGTTTTTTTTTGTAATTCTCGAAGATTCAATAAATATTTTTAAATTTAATAAACATTTCTATTAAACCTAATTCAATTCTCAATAAACTGACTTCTTTGAAAGTAGTATAATCTATTAAGAAGATACTTTAAACAAACAATTGTTAGTCAAAATACTGTATCAATTATTACCTATTGTAAATAATGTATAATATCAATGATTATATTTGATTTCATTCAGAAAAGTATAAATATATTTGTTTTGGCATAATAAACTCAAATTGCTACAATTTTCATTAACATAAATAAAGTAGAAGCAATAAGTAAACAACTATAAATTACATTTACTATCCTAATAATGCTGCATAGTGTTTCTAAAACTATATATATTAATTCATATCGAATAAATGACTTCCCATGAAATTTAAAGATCGGAAAGGGCGTTTTTACGTCTTAAACTTAAAGATTTCATGCAAATACAATGTATTGAGTCTTTTGAAATAATGTTCATTATTGGACGCTCGTTAATTTTCTTTTTGTTGTTAACGTTTGCTTATGTAAATTATAAATTTAAACAAGAGTACAATGGATTGCGCGACGGGAATCTGGTCGGACTCTCTCTCTTCGCAACGAAATCCCATTATCTTGTTGTATGAATTAATCAACCTTGAAGGCTTCGCAGTATCACCATACATATTAAATCGTTGTCATTAGTGCGTATGTGTTGAGAAATCGGGCTGAACAGCGGCAGAGGTCAACCAACAAAACATCAGACTTAAGTTTTTGCCCACAGCTAAATTCGATCGATCGTACATGTGCTCGCACTGAGTTGACTTAAGTCAACCCATACTTAATTTAACTAATCAAGGAAACTAGTTTTAGTGAATGTAACAATATGGGTCTTTGGATTTTATCACAGGTACTTCAAAGGTAAGTTAAACATCTCTAATTCATATTACCGAATGTTAACTAATACGTTGCCACACGATTACATTATATAATTTCATTTTTTTGGGCTAATGTTGTTAATATTTTATGTGAAACATGTGTTGTTCTGTGCTGTTCCATATAGAAGGTCCAATGTTGGCTTGGCCTTTGCAAGGAGATGGAATTCCTCGAGTACGAGGAGGATAGATAAAGTTCTTGTAGCGAATCGTGGTGAGATAGCATGTCGTGTTATGAGGACTGCCAAACGTTTAGGCGTAAGGTCTGTGGCTGTTTATAGTGATGTCGATGAAAATTCGTTACATGTGTCTATGGTGAGTTTTGAAATATTTATAAATACTATTAACCAATGGTACGAAAATTGAATCATTAACAATTTTAATTCATTTACTTTAATTTCTTTAAAAGCTTTAGTTTTTGGGTATGCAACCAAATATTCAGTAAGGTCATTATATTGCATAAATCTCACCTTGGTGTTATATAATTTATTGAACTGCATTATCTCCAAGATAAAATTATTTATTTATGATAATATACACCGACCGACCTTTTCTTTGTATCTATTAGTTATTAAATGTTGAATTTAATAAATATAATTTAATTTCTATTCATAACTTAGTAAAAATTCTTATTTATAGCATTTTTACTTCCCAAACTATTAATAATTAATTTTGTCATAAAAACTAAATATAAATAGGCCATAATTTAGAGTTATTTATATATTCGTGTTTTATTCAGTAAACTTCGTTTTTTTGTCGATCTCTACAAGATATTAACGAATTTGTTAATGTTAGTATGGTTTTTGAAATGTGATTATTTTATAGTGTATAGAATTAGAATCTATCATTTAGTTATATTTTTTTATATAATCTGGTTTAAATATATATAATGAATATATTATTATTTGTAAATACTTAAATCTTCTTAAAAGTTAACATTGTGATATACCTTGTTATAACAGTTACATGTTTTTTTTTACACTACGCTAATTATATCTAAATGTTTCCTATCCATTGTGTTAATAATTAACCTGAATTAATACTCTGAGGTTTTCCAACGTCAGGGTTTTCACAGGAATTCTAATACTAATTATAATTTTAGCTTCTAAGAAATCTTATCAAATTAATTACAAATATTTGATTTTATTATCGTTACGAAATATCTAAAATTGTAACTTAAAATACATTTATTGTTATTTGAAAATCACATGTTTCTGTATCTTTTATGTATAAACCATTGAAAACAAATGAATGGAAATGAAATGGACGTTTATCATTCTGTACTCGTGAAGTAATGATCGTAATGCGATGAAACAGATATTTAGAGTAAACATTTCCGATGTAAATAAAACAGATATGTAACATTACCTAATAAAGAAACATGACACGCTTTGTCGTCACGTTTTATTGTATAATTAGTTCGAGCATGTCATCAATATTGTTATTTTGCGGTCGGGTTAATATTTTCATTTTCTATTATTCTAGCAAATTAAAATTGCTAAACAGATTTACAGTATTAGCATCTGCAATTTATATAATTGGGATATTAAATATTTGTGTTTAAAATTGGAATTGTATTTATATTTTTATTTGTGCCATGTGGAAATGACGACATGTTTTTGTTTGAAATGAGGATTTTTTTTTTATTTAATGAGGAATATTTTTTAAGGCCGACGAAGCCTATAACATTGGGCCTGCTGCTGCGTCGCAAAGCTATCTCAGAGGGGATAAAATTTTGGAAATTGCAAAGCTTACACAAGCTCAAGCTGTGCATCCTGGCTATGGGTTCTTATCGGAGAACGTAGAGTTTGCGGAGCAATGTCAAAAGGAAGGAGTTATCTTCATTGGACCTCCGGCATCTGCTATCAGGGATATGGGAATCAAAAGGTTTGTATTTGTTATGATTATTACACGTATTATTAATATATTTAGACCATTTTAGTACATCGAAGGCTATAATGTCGGCTGCAGGAGTACCTATTATCGAAGGTTATCACAGCGAAGATCAGAGCGAGGAGACACTAAGGGCTGAAGCTAAAAAAATAGGATATCCCGTGATGATTAAAGCTGTCAGAGGTGGTGGTGGAAAGGGTATGAGAATTGCAATGAACGAGGAGGAATTCGGGGAATCTTTAGATTCGGCCAGAAGAGAAGCTCAGAAAGCTTTTGGAGATCAGGTCGTTCTTTTGGAGAAGTTCGTCGGAGAACCTAGACACGTAGAAGTGCAAGTCTTCGCCGATATGCATGGAAACGCTGTGCATTTATTCGAAAGAGATTGCTCCGTGCAGCGTCGTCATCAGAAAGTCATCGAAGAAGCTCCAGCAGTAAGATGATATAAATTACTGTTTGTGTTTTAAATATTAATTGCTTTGTTAGCCAGGATTATCAAGCGAATTAAGAGCTGAATTGGGCGCTGCAGCTGTGAGAGCCGCCAAAGCCGTTGGTTACGTTGGCGCTGGAACAGTTGAATTCATCTTGGACAGGCATTCGCACAGCTTCCACTTTATGGAGATGAATACCAGGCTTCAAGTAGAACATCCAATTACTGAAATGATTACAAGTAAATTAGATATAAACAACAAAACTGTTTAATCTAATTTCTTTTGAATTTGCAGACACTGATTTGGTTGAATGGCAATTGAAGATTGCTTCTGGTGAAAAGTTACCGGTAACGCAAGAGGATATAAAAATGCACGGACATGCATTCGAGGCTAGAATTTACGCTGAAGATCCGCGCGGAGGATTTTTGCCTGGAGCTGGGCCTCTGAAGCATCTATCTACACCGACACCCGCTGAAACAATAAGAATTGAAACTGGAGTAAGGCAAGGCGATGAGGTTTCCGTTCATTATGACCCTATGATTGCTAAACTTGTAGTTTGGGGCGAGGATCGTGCCGAAGCTTTAACGAAGTTGCAAGCCAATCTCTGTGATTACAATGTAAGTGTATTGCTGAGTTACTCATTTATGGTCTACATAATGCGATTACTTGCAGATTGCAGGATTGGAAACTAACGTGAATTTCCTGCTGGATCTCTCCAGGCATCCCGAATTCATGGCTGGAAACGTGCATACCAATTTCATCAGGGATTACAATGATTCTTTGTTCAGAGATGAAGTTGTCATGGAAGAACAACTGGTGCAAGGTGCCATTGCCACTGTTTTGACCGAAGAAATGGAGGAGGTGACTTCCGCAATCGAAAAAGCCGATCACTACAATCCGTTCGTGGTGGAATCCGGTTTCAGGCCTAATTATGAACTAGTCAAGGACATCAAATTGAAATATAAAGATCAAGGTTGAATGACTGAAAATGAAATCTTCTTTGATAACAATGTTTTTTTGTAGATGTTCTTGTACAAGTTAAGTTCCTCGAAGGTAACGAATACCACGTAAGCGTCGATGGAAACGATTGGCTCAGAGTAACTGGTGAAATAATCAATGAAGGTGACGCTACGATCTTGAGATGTAATATTGATGGTGCTATAAGTAACGTTAAGATTTACAAAAACGACGAAATTATTGTGATTTATGATCAGGTAACTATTTGGATATTCGTGATTTCTATTGACTTAATATTTGAATAATGAAGAGTCAATATTAGTTTAATATTTACTTACGTCACACGCTTAATTTTTAGGACGGCAAGTGCCAATTCTCTTTCGAAGTCCCGACATTCCTAAATGCCGAAGACGATGGTTCCTCTGGTTCTGCGGCGAACAGAGCTGTCGCACCGATGCCTGGAGTTTTGGACAAGGTTCTTGTGAACGCAGGAGATGTCGTGAAGAAAGGTGACCCGCTGTTCGTTCTTATTGCCATGAAAATGGAGCACGTGGTTAAAGCGAATCGCGACGGGAAAATCTCAACTGTTTCCTATAAAGTCGGAGACAACGTTCCCAAAGATGCAGCTATTGTTCAATTCGAAGTCACAGAAGAGTGAACCGATCAAAATCACCTGAATGCATTTAATATTTTGTATTAATTAATTTGCTAAGAGAAAGATAAATATATTATTGATGGTTGTTCACTTTTTTTAATCGTCTCTCGTTTTATTTGCTAAATATTTTATCATACGATCGCTTTGTTTCGCATGTGGTTTAGAGGCAGAGAGTGGTGAGGAAGCGACCGTGAGCCATCGTTACCCATCATTACAGCACTTCGACTCAACTCATTAGTTAGTACTTGTGATTTGACTTTGTTGCTGGCTGCGCGATGGTTCTTCAAAATGTCAGTCTGGACACGATCAAGACTACTTTTTTTCGACGGTAAGTGTTAAACAAATTAATTACCATTAGCAAAAATAATTAATAATAATCTATAAAATTAACACATTTTTAATTATGAAAATATTACTTTAACATTCTAACTTATTTTAATATTATTAATTCCTACAATAATATTTTATTTAACATATATTATTGTATGAATATGTAAGTTTTAAATTATTATTATTAGAATTCAAAAACAGTTTGATTGTCTTTAAAGTGTGAAATGTAAATATAATCATATATATTTAACAATTTTGAAAAAAAAAATTGCCGTCTAAAGTTTAATATTTTAATGAATTTATTACAAAATTAAATGTCATGATTATTATTCATTGATATCGGTCGTTACCCTCGAAGAACTTTGTTATCTCGTGTGATTTTAAGTACCTTTACCATATATCCTAAGAGTTTGCATTTATTTTGGTTTATTCATTGGTTAACATGAATTAGTTTAAATAATCTTTCTTTATATATATAAAAAGTATATGATGTTATAAACGAAATATGATCGGACGGAATACACACTTCGTTTTGTTGCCGTTTAATATAAATGTTTCCGCTAATTAAAAAGTTGTCTTCGTCAGTACAATTCGCTGGGATGGTATTGTTTGCTTCGTGGAACATTTGCGATGCAGGAAAATAGTGATAGCATTATTCAATGCAGTGCGTTTATAACAGAGACAATATATTGCTTGGATTATACCAGATTTTCATACTAGCTTCATTGAAGGTAACAATAACTTATATTTAAATCACGTTTAGTTTTCAAAATGCTAATTAAATCAAACAATAAATCGTATATTATCATATGAAAATTAGTTTTCAATATATTTTACTAACAAGTTTACGAAATATGCTTATTTTAAAATATGAATGAATTTATTGGTATGTGGATTATTCAATTATCGAATTGAATTGGTTAATCAACAACCTATGTTATGGTTATTATATAAAAAACGCAGTAACTGTATGATTTTGGAATGATAATGACACAAAATGAAAGTGATTGAAACATTATTTTACTAAGTTATTTCTAATTGCATGAACGTAAACGTTTTAAAATAATAATTTGCTATTTGTAATCAAATCAACAAAAAAAAATGTTCATCGATTTGTTCAAAAGACAAAAAACGTAAACATTTAGTTTCTGGAAATAAAATTATACAAGGTTGATGATACATGTTATGCGTTTAATTAAAAATATAGTTTATTTTTTACCTATTTCTTATTTCACTATAAAATTCCATTAAACAACAATATTTATTTTATGTTTTGCTTTTTTGCTTGTTACGAAAATTCAAGGTGGATCAATTGCCTTCATTTCATTTTATTTATTAGAAGATATTGTGTTTTATTTGAAATAATCATGTTTCCTCGTATAGTGCGAGTAATCTAGAAAATGTGTAAAAAGAAAACATAATTTTGTGGACTAATTTTTGAGAATTTATTTTTAATTTGTAAATTAAGTTTGTTTTGAAATTTTAAAACCGGACTATAGTGAATCTGGACTGATTGAAACCGCACTATTCTAGGAAATGCTGTATAAATAGAAAATAATAATAAAGAAAATATTGTAATATTTTGAAAACTGTTCTAAAAAAAATAATAATGTTTTTTACTATTCTATATTCTATAATCGTTTAAGCAATTTATTGTAATAAAGTATGTGAACTTTATTTGGAAGAATTATATAATTTACTGAGCCTATTTGGTATAATAGAACGCTTATTTTTTACAGAAAAAAATTATTATGTAAAAAAAAAACCTGTTTCATAAAGATAATAGTAACGTTTGAGTAATCCATCTAAATCTTCAAATCTAGTCTACGATTAAACTATGCGCGTATTCTTTCTTTATCAGATCTGATTAGTCTAGATATTCTACTCAAATTTGCTTTTGCTTACCTTTATGTTACTACAATTATTCCAGAGAACATTATAAATTTCAGATAATCCACACTTACATCTTAAGTTTTAAAATTTACTATTGTAAATATTTTCTTTACTTTTAAGTAATCCATCTAAATCTTCAAATCTTGTCTACGATTTAACGACTCTTTACTTATGATTCTTTCGAATTTGATTGCCCTAGATATTTTACGCAAATCATCTTCAAAAAATGCTTAAAAAAACAACTTTGTATTGAGATTTAGATTATTAATCATAAAGTAAATAAAATAAAAGATGAAAATATTTTATGTGAGTTTTAGTAATTATAAAATTACTTTAGAGTATACAGTGGAACCTCGCTTAACGAGCACCTCGCATAACGAGCATGAATTGAAAGAAAAATGACTCGCTTAACGAACGATGTTTCGCATAACGAGTGACGATGAGAAGAGAAGTCCCGGATTGCGCGCCTTCTACATCATTTTTAAAACGAGTAAAAATCCGGAAATTTTGGAAGGGATGAAACTCGTTAAGCGAGGTTCAACTGTATTTAGAAATAAAATTTGTATTAATTTAATGTTTTTGAATCACATTTGTCCAGATTCATAAAGATAATAGAGTAAATGCATCATAACTAGCAGAGTAATAAATATTAAGTTATGTGTTTAAGTATCCAATTACGAACACCCACAGCACTTAAGATTATTTTATTTAAATTTGCAGAAAAGAATCAAAGGAATGATCTAAACTTGAAGAAGAAAACAAAACACAATATCTTAATAAGATTCTCTGCCAATTCAGTTCATGCATTAATAAATACAATCTCGCTTAGATTAAACGCAAAATCTAACAGCAATATAAATTATATTCTATAATATAAATAAGTACGTAACACCTTGGAATTTGAGATGCATTAAAAAAATGTATATCCTCAAGAACGTCGTTGTTTTATCGCTTAGATGTGGAGTGGATTAGATGTTCCAATAAAAGTAATTACAATGAATAAAGCTATTATTTATTTTCTGTGTCAATATCATGTCTTCGTTTTTGTCAATTTTGTGTATTCCGGAAACTGTAATTGTCGCAATAAAATGTGTTCAACTCATTTCTTTCCTTCCTTTTCTTAATGTCAATTTCACGTTATTTTATCTGATTAAATAATTTGGCGGGCGATCGTTAAATAAATAATAATTTCTGCAAGGTTGTGGCTGTTGAAAAGGCACAAAGCGGTTCACAAAAGATGTGTGTGCGAGAGTTGCGACGTTTCCTTATTACTTTTAATTTTGTCACAACTTAAGCACACATTCACTTTGAACTTACACATCATGACACACTTGCTGCATCCAGCGATGGCCGAGAATCTTACAATCCCAAATTG
This sequence comes from Nicrophorus vespilloides, assembly GCF_001412225.1. Classification (NCBI taxonomy): domain Eukaryota; kingdom Metazoa; phylum Arthropoda; class Insecta; order Coleoptera; family Silphidae; genus Nicrophorus; species Nicrophorus vespilloides. The sequence goes on from NW_017096520.1 coordinate 10,098, forward strand.
GAACTTCTTTTATCGTGGTCAAGCGAACAAACTATAAATGATATGCTGCGTCAATATTGACGATTCGCATTGTTTGATTTGTGTAATTAGGAAATACTTATTTGTAAACCGCACTGTCCCATTGTTTCGTTTCTGCTTTCAAGTTTGCTTCCATTCGTGGGAATATCTAATATGATTCATTACATGAAATGTGTAAATTAGGAGTTATCAGATTTTTTTGTTAGCATTTAAAATAAGGTGGAAAAAAATATCAAGGAAAACAAACAGACTCTTTTCATTGACGAACATCTTTTAGCACTCCCGAATTGTTGCCTAATTAGAAGATTCTTAGAAAAACTTACTTAACAGTTTTAGACATAAACGAATTGGACATATTCACTATAAAGCGTAAAATATAATAATCATTAATAAATGTATGTTGTTCATTCAGATTATTTTGAATTCACTTTGTTTCATAATTCATTTCATTATTTTTATATTAAAATACTCACTCATAATATTCTAATTCCTTTACTAATATTATTAATATTTGCTAAGTAGGTCTAATTTTGTTTGATCGTTGACCATAATGTTCTTAATCAGTCTCCGTTTTGTAAATTTGTCTTAAGACAACAAAAAATCGTCTGTGTTTACCAAAAGTGCCATTTTATTAGTTCAAAGTTTTAGCATGTTTACACAATGTTTACAAATCAGAGTGATTTTTTCCAAAAGGATTTATGGTTGATGTTATTAGGTGATTTGAAGTGTTTATATTTAATTTAATAAACATTTATAATAAAATATAACAAGATCATAATTTCATACCAAATCAAGTGGTTTATCAAGTCTCTTCATATTTGTCTTTATGAATTGGTTAAAATATTTTGTTTAGTAATGTTTTTTTTATTATTTTAAATACACATTCAAAAACACACCAACTTCAACATTAAAATATTTGTGCACATGGACATGTATGTAGAAACTTAACTCATCTAACTCAAATTAATTTTACAATTTATATAAAATGAAATGAAATATTAATAAAAATATTAAATTCGATCCCAGTTTTAAACCAAAATATATTATTATGTGCGTCAAGTCTGAAGGCGTTAATATTTATCAATTTTATTGTTACAATAATTAATATTTATAAAATTAACTTGAAAAACAAAACATATTTTTAAAATAGGAAAAACAAAATTTAATATTATTGCACTGCATATAATTATTTAGTTTTGTAAGGTTTGTCTTCGATATATTATATCTAAATTTACATAATAATTTAATAACTGTTGTAAATAAAATTTCGAAACTAGCAATTATAATTTAAAATATCAAACTGATTACTATTATCAATATACATACGTACTTATGTTTAAAATATGAGGAAATGAATTAATATGTATTTATACAAATAAATTAAAATATAGTTAAATGTCTAAAAATAAGAATAAAAAAAACTATTTATTACTTTATGAAAATTTTAATTAAGATTTATTTGATTAATTACATTTTTACATTAATATAATACTTTTATAATTATATAAATGGAAAGGATAATATTAATTAATATTGTATGTCCTTCTAATTATCATAAATTAAGTATAAAATAAAGTAGAATTGTGACGAGATGTATTTTAAATAAAACAATATTTTCTTAATTATTGTAAATGTTTTAATTGTTTAGTTTAATATTGAATTAGTTATAATAAGAAAAGTATTGCTGAATCCCATTTATATACTAAATTATTTTAATATATAATTGTGTAAAACTAAATACGATTTTTCTTTGATAAAAGTTATGTGTGTATACAGATGGATCTTGTATGTTCTGCCAAATACGTGCGACCATTAAGCAAATAGTTTTAAAGTTGATGTTGCCTTTGGAGTGTACGAAGAAAGAAGAGAGAAAGGACAGAGATAGAGAAGAGAAGAGAGCAAGAGTATACATTTCTGCTGACAACTTTACAGCTTTTGATACTTGTTACATTTTTATTATGGGTTTCCTAGTTGTCGGTCAACCGATATATAGCTTAAGTCCAGTTCGCCTCCGCCAGTTCACCAATAGACACGCTCCCGTTCGCATCTCAAGTCATTTACAAAATTTATATCCAACAGTTTGCGCGTTCAGTCATAACACAAAACGCGTGTCATAACACCAAACACATCCACACATAGTCGAAATCGCATAGTTTGGAAAGCATCAACACTCTCATCCACCGCAATAATTATGCAGTTTTCGAAGACTGCAAAAAGGACTAACTGATCTAATTTATGATATTTATTTATTTGTTTATTTATTGTTGTGCTTCGTTCATCATCAACAAGAATGTGCAAAGAGGAAGTCGTCGAATCTCACCAGAAGGACATTCAGCTCGAAGACCTCAGGGCGGCTCCAACAGCTGATAAAAAGTAAGTCCCACTCGAAACAGCTGCTATTGTTATTATTACAGCTTCTCTACATATATACATTTTTTTCAAACTCCAAAAGGTCATGGTTATTTAAAATTGTTTAGAAGCCGGCACGGGACGCTGATAAAGACCGTATCTCCAACACCCGAAATCATTTGTAATCATCATTAAAGTTATCTTGATTTTCTTTTCTTAACACAATCACTCGATTTTTAATTACATCTTAATCATACGGTTTAAATATTTGCGTTTCCAATTCTTAAACATATTACCGTTAGCTAAAGTGTAGTTATTATATTGCTATATTAAAGAATCAGTTTGATATGATCTGGAAGATTTCATTCATGCTCATTTTAATGTATAAAAAAAAGATGATGATGTACATTAAGAACTGTGCCAATTATATTTAATATAATAATTGCACATTGAACTAACTTTGCAAATCGCGATTAAAGCGTATTTCATTTGCAAAGTTATGCAAGTAAACAAAGCGTGTATTAAACGCGTTATTTCATGTAACAGTAAAATAGTTAAATGAGTTTAAGATCGATGCGTGATTACATAGTTTACAGCGACAAAGTCAATGCCAATTGCTCAACTATGATAATTACGTGCGTACATTTTAAATGCGTGTTGATAAGAAAATAACTTAATCTGCGAATTATTTAATCTTCAGGAAATAGATGCTGTCTATTATTTTTTTTATAAAGTTTTAATTAATTTCTTTATTTTCAGAAATGCCAGTAAAAGTTTTACGACTCGCCAAAAAGTTGGGTTGGTTATGCTTGCCACCGTGGAGTTCTCCAGCTATTGCTCAATGTCCATCATGGCACCTTTCTATCCGCGCGAAGCTAGGGATAAGGGCATGTCGGAATCTTTAGCCGGATTCGTATTCAGCTTTTACGCTTTAATCATATTCGTATCATCGCCAATATTCGGTAAAATTGTAAGTACAAACGCTCTGAAATTAACAAAGAAAATCATTACAATTAAATATATTCATTTGCAGTTGCCGAAAGTCGGTGTCAAACTTCTATTTATTGGAGGTATAGTTACCTCGGGAATATGCAGTATTATATTTGGGTAAGTTATCAATATGAAAAAAAAACTGTAAGTTTAATGTCCTGATTTTTGGAATTTGTAACTATGGCTTTTATTTAAATTTACTTAAGATTACTTAAACTATGTGTGTTTAAGATTGCTTGAAGTAACAAGAGAAATGTAATTGCAAGCAATATTTACTATTTTTATGATGTTGTATACGAAATTAAAGCGTTAATCCAATTCAGATTAGATCTTTGGGTAATCTTATGCGAACCAGAAACACGTCACGCGTCACAACTACAAAAGGAATTAAATACAATACATGAAGATACAATTGTTAATAGATTGTATGATCCCTGTGGCAATTGTGTGACCTATAACTGAAATTGTCTCTAGTTTTACGCGTAGAATGCCAATTGCCGTCCACTTAATTTAAATAACCCAAAACCGAATTAAAGAAATAATCGTATGCACGTTACGAAAAGAGAACGCTAAATACTATTTATAATGACTAAGAAGAAACGTGGAACTAATATAGTTAAAATTAGCACTCCATTGGATACACAATATCTCATATTTTTATCGCGGAATGATGGGACCGGTTTCTTGGGGATCAACTTGTTCCACACGAAATATGTCATAAACGGATGCACCATTACTTGAAACAGTAGATTTACCTAAAGCCATCACCTCTTAAAAAATAATTTCCAAAATAAGATTTTCTTAAATTTCATAATTCCTTTATAATTAATGTTTTTTTAAAACTAACAATATGAATAATTACAATAATAAATTTATTGTATTAACATAAATAATATTAAATTTCTTTCATATAATCTATTGAAAACTAATAGGTTTATGTATTTTAGTTATAAAACAATTCGATTTAAAAATATGTAAATATATGATAAATTTCATATCTATTACTTTATGAAATATTTAATTTCGTGCTCGGTGATCCTTAAAGCATATGAATTGCTTTCCGCTATGAAAATGATTATCAAGTGATAATATTAACGGATTCCAGACTACAACATTTCTAATGAGCTTTCGAAATAAGAGAATGAACGTTACGTTGTTATATCTACATTTAAAATGTGTATAATTATAGACATAATGTAAGCTTAATATTTATTTAATTATGGTTCTGTAAATCGGTAACGCGCATTGATTAAGTTTTATTATCGATGCGAAAGTAAATGTAAAATAGCTCGGACAAACTTTGAAACAATATGAAATATTTAAAATTGTGATACTTTCTTCTGTTAAACTGGAGAACTGCATTTGCAACTTTCTAATAATAAATTATTAGATGCATTTGCTCGTGATTCTATAATTAACTTGAGTAGGTCTTCCGGTCCGGCAATGTCCTCGTGACTCAACAATGTATTTTATCCATCGAAAATGTTTCGTATTATTAAAATGATTGTCAATTTTTGCAGGACTCTCCATTACATCGACGATTTTTACCTCTTCGCAACGCTGTCTTTCCTGATCAGAGGTCTCGAAGCATTGGGAGCTGCAGCATACGCAACTGCAGGATACGTCCTCGTCATTAACATTTTCCCAAATAATGGTGGAACTGTACGAGTGAGTATTTAGTTTATCGTTTTTTTTTTAAATTGAAAGTAAATATTTATGAATATTGTTTGTTGTTTTAGGGCATACTTGAAACGTTCGTTGGTTTAGGTATGAGCGCCGGTCCTGCCATAGGTGGATTTCTCTATGCGGTATGTATATTAAACTAATTACATTTTTCTTCAAAAATAATCAATATTTATTGTTGCTCCAAACAATCATTGTTGATTTATTTCACTGATATTCATAATGCATATAGTTTTCTCTCTTTCTAAATTGTACAATATTGATGAAAGGTACATGCATTAAAACCATAACATTTAAAAGCCTTGGGAAGTGATATCAATTATTCATAAGAATAAGCTCAAACCGGTTGAGTTTTGCACACTCTTATAAACAATCAGAACGATCTTATAATTGAAGCAGATGATGCTCGCAAATCTTATATGTTTTTGATCAACTTTATTTTTTTTCTAGGAAGATTGGAGGCTTTGGGTTACCATTTTACGTAGTTGGTACGATAACATTATGCGTTGCACCGTTAAATGTCTTCTTGTTGCCATCAAGTAAAGGTAAATAAATAAATAAATTATGCAATTGTGCATCAATTTGCTTTGTGAATTGCTGAATGCGTGCGGATTATGACTTTGACTTTGGCTAAATGTGGCGAATAACATTTTCAGAATGTAACGTGAACATGAAGAGCGGCTCCTTTAGGAGCATACTTAAAATTCCGTCTGTGATTGTAACCTGCTTTATTATTGCCCTCGTCTCGACGACCTGGGGATTCCTCGATCCAACGTTAGAACCGCATCTGAGACAGGTAATAAAAATAAAGAAAGATACGCAAAATATATACAAATTAATATTCTTTTGATATTCTTATAATAAAGATGTATAATAAAATTATTAATTTATTTGTTTTCAGTATAATTTAAGCGCCAGTAATATTGGTCTCATCTTTCTTCTTCTCTCAGGGATGTACGGAATATTCAGCCCTTTTTGGGGTTGGGTTTCCGATAAAGTTACAAATTATTGGTGCCTTATGACTTTTGGTTTGTTCATGACCAGTTTCAGCTTAGTATTATTGGGGCCTTCGCCAATTTTGCCATTCCTCAAAGAGTAAGTTACAAAGTCAAATGAAAATGTTTATATAATTTTCCATTAGTTTTTAATTTTTTCGGATTTTTTATGATGAAAATCTTTCCTTTTTTCAGATCGATTTGGCTCCATATTATAGCATTATCAGCATTAGGTATTTTTGTTGCTATGGGTTTAATGCCAACATACCAAAGTATTTTGGATGGTGCTGTGTAAGTATTAAAATTATTATTTGCATATATTCACCAATTAAAAACACTTTTACATTAAGCTTATCATTCAATCGTTATCAGTTAATATGTTCATACGCTAACGAATGTGAGAAATCACTATACATATTGTATATATTTTGATATGCAGACTTTATAATTTAAAATTTTGAAATATAACCGCTTCAATTTCCTGTATTTTGTTTAATGTTTGTTTAGCCGAGATGGAGGATTTTCGGATAACATAGGGACGCACAGTCTGGTTGCTGGTCTTTGGTCATGCATATACTCGTTGGGTGAGATGTTGGGTCCGGCAATCGGTGGAGCTCTTCTGCAGCAATGGGGCTTTCCAACAGCAGCCACGTGTCTTGCTGGTGCGAATTTGTTGGCGGCTATTTGCACGTCTATATTCTTCTACATGAAGAGAGTAAGGAGTAAAGTGGAAGCAGTGCCGAAGGATTCGGACTCGGATTTAGAAAAGACAAACAGTGCAACGACGATACCGCTGGAAAACGGCTGCAGCAACGGTGATATTTACACTATCGAGAATAACGGATCTGTTAAAATGTAATTGATATTAAATTATATATTTTTTATATTGTTAAAGAAATAAACGTTTATTTTTGAATAGCGTTCGCTTTACTTCACCAAAGGAATCTTATATCTATAATGCACCCCGCAAATAACTTGTTTGCTTATATATAGTGGCTGTCCTTTTTTTATCTCCCAGACATAGTAATCTATATACCTGTTGTCCGATAAGTGCGTCGGTTTTCGATAAGGAACCTGAGGAAAGAAATATTTGTTTTTATCGATTCAATAAGTTCTCTGCTCGCATCGTCCTCACGTGCGCCTCAATACTTACACAGTTTAAGTAAGTAATTGTATAAATTACATGTGGTATCCAATTTTATTACAATTATCTTATAACGCAGGTAATTTCACTTATACTTAACATATATTTCTACGAGTAGAAATGATTAATGTATTAATAAAGAAATCGCTT